>NC_088375.1:50923482-51224821 GCF_037993035.2 Macaca fascicularis
GTTGTGGTGAGCTGAGATCGTGCCATTGCACTCCAGCCTGGGCAACAAGAGTGAGACTCTGCCTCAAAAAATAAAATAAAATAAAATAAAATAAAATAAAATAAAATAAATCATGCAAGGACTCTGCCCTGAAGAACTTCAGGGTAAAGACAAAGAGATATGACATTTGCATAGATGATTATATACCCAGATATTGGACTCTTGTAAGTTTCACATAAAAGCTGTGGTCGATCCGGATTGAGAGAGACTGCATTTGCCAGGGATTGGTTGGGTGGCAGGTAGGGGATGGGCAGAGAAGGAGATAGAAAGGGTATTTCTTCACCATGAGAACCTGATTAAAAAAAGAAAAAAGAAAACAGAGAAAGGGTGTTTCACCTGGGGATCAAAAGAATAGTCTCATGCTATTCACTTGGGACATGTGTGATTTTTTTCTGCAACCCCTACGTGACTCATAAACACATTCTTTTCCAACACCTATGTGACCATGAGTTGCAAGGTCGAAACCCAAAGCACCCATTACTCTGGGTAAACATCTCCCAGGTTTGTTCAAACTGTCTTTTTCCCTTTGATGCAAGATTCATACCCACAGAATGTACTCTTCTTGTCCATCGTATCCTTAGGCCATCTTCTGAGAATAGAAAGGGAGCATTTGCTTTCTGAACACATTTGTGTGTCCTTCTTCCTTCTCTTCCCTGACCAACTGGAGCACCTATAAGAGGTAGCCTACAGCTTATATAAAGCTCTGTTAAATGCCAGAAGGTAAAGCAGTCTCCCTTTTCGCTCATCCTCCTTGCTTAAAGTAACCAATAACATTTTCCCTCTTCTTACCTATTTTCTGGGTAGTCTTACTGCAGGAATGTGGCACATGGCTAAATAATTTAGCGCTTTCTTTGAAGCATTTGCTGCACTCCACCTCTTGCCATCTGCAGGACCCTCCCTTCTCCAAGCCCAGACATCGTTATTTTCCTCTTCCACCCACATCTTAGAGGCTGAAACCTCTCTTTCAGCTCTTGTTGGTCCTGGAAAGAGAAGGATTGCTCCTCCATTTTAAAGCCCTCTTTGATGTAAGTTAAAGCTATTTTCTTGGGGTCAGTTGGCCCTCTGGGTTCTACTCCCTTGTGTTATCTCTGATTAGCCTTCCTTTTGGTTTTGAGGCTCTGGACAAGCGGCTTATTTTCCCAAGTGGAGAACAGTTCTTGTGCGTCTACTACTCTCTCCACCCTTCCTCCTTCCCTCCCCCTTTAATGTCCTTTTCATCTTGCTCTCAATCTTAAAATGATTCTAGTAGGATGTATTCTATTTTAATCAATAAGCATTTTGAGTCCCGGGCAACTATTCTGGGCTGACTCATCCTGTGTTCTGTCAAGCTTCATCTTAAAACTCTTAATTTAACTAAAAATAATTTTGGGTTCTCCAAAATTTTGATCTTCCTGTCCTTTTGCATTCTAAAACAACTGACCTGAAGTTTCTGTTTCTCCATGACTGGCTGCAGTGAAAGTGTTTGACTCCAAGGAACCTCATCTGCTTTCCTCAAGAATTCAGTAAAGCCCAATAGATATTTGTTGAATAAATTCATTAAAATCAAGCTAAGGATGGATAGTTAATGACATAAAAATATAATTAGATTTTTTAAACAGCAGTTTACAAACATAGATGCATAGCAAGACCTATTTTTTTAAAAGTTTCTACATGCACAAATGGAAAACAAAACTGTAAATGTGTAAGACAAAAATTTTAACAGTGACTCTCTGATTGAGGGAATTATGATCAACTTTTATTTTCTTCACTTGGCTATTACATTGTCTAGATCTTCCATATGGATGTATTACTTTGGTAAAAGGAAGAAAAGATTTTATATAAGCTGTGACATTCAAACATGCCTAAACCCCCACATTTATATTTTATCACATCTTTCTTCATCTTCCCCTGTTTAATTCACAACTACTTTTTGGAGAAGGGTGTTCTTATAATGTCACAATTCAAATATATCACAGTAAAAGGGCATTTACCATTTCCCAAAGGACTTTTTGGGTCACCTATTCCAGTGGGGGAGGGGAATAACATAGAGGGATTAATGTGATTTTAGAGGGTTAAAAACTCATCTAGGGGCGGCGCGGTGGCTCAAGCCTGTAATCCCAGCACTTTGGGAGGCCGAGACGGGCGGATCACGAGGTCAGGAGATCGAGACCATCCTGGCTAACACGGTGAAACCCCGTCTCTACTAAAAAAAAAAAAAAATACAAAAAACTAGCCGGGCTAGGTGGCGGGCGCCTGTAGTCCCAGCTACTCGGGAGGCTGAGGCAGGAGAATGGTGTGAACCCGGGAGGCGGAGCTTGCAGTGAGCTGAGATTCGGCCACTGCACTCCAGCCTGGGTGACAGAGCGAGACTCTGTCTCAACAAAAAACCAAACAAACAAATAAACAAACAAACAAACAAGAAAAAACTCATCTAGGGATTAGGGAACTGACCTACAAAGTGTATGCCTTTGTAGAAACCATGGACCTTTTTTCCCCCTATTGAAATGATATTCATTTAAAGCACTTACACATTTATTGAGCTTGCATTGAGTACCAGGAACTCTTCTGGTGTCTGATTCCTCCTTGCCCTCCTGAAACTTATATTTCAGCAGGACAGAGAGAATAAACAAGTACATGGTAATAGGTGTTATGATGAAAATAAAGGGAGAGGGATCTCTTAGCGGGGTCATCAGGAACAGCCTCAGTCAGCGGGTGATGTTTCACTGGTGACCAAATAGAATGAAAGAACACATCACTTGAGGATCTCAGGGAGGACTGTTTCAGAAAGAGGGATATTGCTAGTGCAAAGGTCCTGAGTCACGAATGAGCTTGGCCTCCCTAAGAACAGCAGAAAGGCTGGTGTGAGAAGGAGCAATGAACTGTGGTGGAATGATAGAAGGTTAGAGAGGGAAGCAGGATAAAACTAGCTCATTCAGGACCTGATAGGTCATGCTAAGGAGTTCAGTTTTGTTCCTAAATGTGGGTAGCAACAGAATGGCTTTACACAAAGGAGTGACAGACTTACATCTAAAAAAAAAAAAAAAAAAAAAAAAAAAAATAGATTAGCCTGACTATCTCACCCCTTACCTTCCTCCTAACTTTCAAAAGTTCCCAGATTTATAATAGGGAAGGAAACAGCCAAAGAAATTCTACCATTCTTTGAAGATTCTATCTATTAAACTCAGCTATGTGAAAATTTAAATTTTGTCAGTCTTAGTTAGGGAATTTCTTATACTGAGGAAAGCTGGTTTGTGATGAAAGCTAGGCTCTGAGTAATTTCAGAAATGGAATACATTTTTTTCCCTGAGTGGTATGTGATGTTCATTGTATGTAAAAGTGTCTCAGAGGAGACTCTACGGGATTTTTCCCCACTGAAGAGAAGGAAGTTAAGATGCAGTATCATCCCAAAGTGGAAAAGCAGATCTGTTTGAGGGCAGTTCGTATGTACTACTGCAAATTTAGATAAGAAAGTTATCTCTATTTTCGTAAATTCATGTGATAGGCTTCAGGGTTCTGAGAAAGGCAGTTCATAGATTTAAGGGAAGCTGGATTCTAGGAGCTATAATATTATTATTATTTAAAATTTCAACTTTTATTTTAGATGCAGGAGGTACATGTGCAGGTTTGTTACAGGGGTATATTGCACCCAGATAGTGAGCATAGTATCCAATAGGTAATTTTTCAACCTATGTCCCCATCCTTAGCAGCTTGCAGTGTCTATTGTTCCCACATTTATGTCTAGGTGTGCTCAATGCTTAGCTCCCACTTATAAATGAGAATATGCAGTATTTGGATTTCAGTTCCTGCATTAATTCACTTAAGATTGTGACCTCCACCTCCATCCATGTTGCTGCAAAGGTAATGATTTTATTCCCTTTATGGCTGCATAGTATTCCATTGTGTATATGTACCCCATTTTATTTATTCAGTCTACCATTGATGAGCACCTAGGTTGATACCATGTCTTTGCTATTAAGAATAGCATGGCAATGAACATACATGTCTTTCTGGTAGAATGATCTATTTTCCTTTGAGTATATACTCAATAATGGGATTGCTGGGTTGAATGGTAGCTCTGTTTTAAGTTTTTTGGGAAATCTCTAAACTGCATTTGACAGTTGCTGAAATAATTTTCATTTCTGCCAACAGTATACAAGTGTTCCCTTTTCTCCACAGCCTCAGCATCATCTGTTGTTTTTTGACTTTTTAGTAATAGCCATTTTAACTGATATGAGGTAGTATCTCATTGTGGTTTTGATTTGCATTTCTCTGATGACTAGTGATGAGCATTTTTTTCATGTTTTTTGGCCACTTGTATGCCTTCTTTTGAGAAGTATCTGTTCATGTCCTTTGCCCATTTTGTAATAAGGTTGTTTTTTGCTTGCTGATTGATTTAACATCCTTGTAGATTCTGGATACTAAACCTTTGTTGGATGCACTGTTTGCAAACATTTTTTTTCCCCCCATTTTGTAGGCTATCTGTTTACTCTGCTGACAGTGCCTTTTGTTGCACTAGCTCTTTAGTTTAATTAGGTCCCACTTGTTAATTTTTGTTTTTGTTACAATTGCTTTTGGAGACTTAGCCAAAAATTCTTTGCCAAGGCTAATATTGAGAAGGGTATTTCCTAGGTTTTCTCTAGGATTTTTATATTTTGAGTTCTTATATTTAAATCTTTAATCCATCTTGAGTTAATTTTTGTATATGGTGAAAGGTAAGGAGGAACTAATTTCATTTTCTGCATATGGCTAGCCAGCTATCTCAGCATCATTCATTGAATAGGGAGTCTTTTCCCTATTGCTTGTTTTTGTTGGCCTGGTCAAAGATGAGATGGTTGTAGGTGTGCAGCTTTATTTCTGAATTTTCTATTCTGTTCCATTGGTGTATGTGCCTATTTTTGTATAGTACCTTGCTGTTTTGGTTACTGTAGCCTTATAGTATAGTTTGAAGTTGGGTAGTGTGATGCTTCCAGCTTTGTCCTTCTGCTTAAGATCGCTTTGGCTATTTGAACCTCTTTCTTTGGTTCTATATGAATTTTAGAATAGTTTTTTCCTAATTCTGTGAAGAATGATGTTGGTAGTTTGCTAGGAATAGCGTTGAATCAGTAGATTACTTAGGGCAGTATGGATGTCTTAATCATATTGGTTCTTCCAATCCATGAGCATAGAATGTTTTTCTACTTGTTTGTGTTGTCTCTGATTTCTTTCAGCAGTGTTTTGTTCTCCTTGTAGAGATCATTCACTTTCTTGGTGAACTGTATTCCCAGATATTTCATTTTCTTTGTGGCTGTTGTAAATGGGACTGTGTTCTTGATTTGACTCTCAGCCTGGACATTATTGATGTGTAGAAATGCTACTGATTTTGGTACACTGATTTTTGTATCCTGAAACCTTGTTACAATCATTTATTTTTCATTTCTAGTAGCCTTTTGGTGGAGTTCTCAGGGTTTTCTAAGTATAGAATCATATCATCAGCGATATTATTTTCCTTTGGGAATTTGCAGATGGTTTAGAAAGGTTTACTTTTCTAATCTCATTTAACAATTAATTTGATAAATAAATTAGTTTATATTTGCCTGAATGTTTCAATTTGTTTTCTTTATGAATAAAAAAGTATTTGAGCTGTTAGCATCTTCTATTAATTGACTATTTTAATAAACTAGTGTTTCAATACCTTTACCTTAGTGTCTAATCCTTAGGCACTAAGAAAAAGATGCTAGTTTAAGCAGATCATGCTGCTAATTATGGGTTGCTCTTTTTGTATCAAGAATAAAGTGAGTCAAGGGAAAATTATTCCACTGCCCTTAGAGGTTTATTAAAAACTAATTTAAAGGTCTGTGGCATCTTTAGGAAATTAAATTTTCTGGTTGTAAAACTTCCCACTTCCACTTTGTTGTGTGTGGTTTAGAACAAAAGGAGCTGACCGTTCTCATTTCTTTATATATCAGGTTTTAATTATCTAGATCAAGATTGGCAAATAGATTTTGTTTCATGTGCCAACACTTATCCACCGGTTGTGGTTGCTGCAAATAATATATTGAGTAGGATTCTGCATTTTTATTCCTGATCTGTGGGAGAAAGCATAGTACTGTATGAACAATATTCACCAGGGGCCCAAGAGTCGGGCAGGAGGCACAGTGCCATGCATTTGCTAGCTCTGATTTAGCTTTTACTGGAGACATATATTTGCAGGTTTTTGTGTGACCTGTGAGCAGATTGTCTTTATTAGGACCAGTGCTTACATTTTAGAAACTAGTAATGACAGTGCAGTATAATGCAAGGAGCACTGTATTGACAACTAGAAAACTTTTATCCTAGTCTCGAACTGAAGCAGTGACAGTGGGCATTCCCGTTAGTCCTGGTTTCAAAACAGAAGCTTCTGATATATGCTGTAGGCTTTTTTAGATGCTGCGGTAGGCAGAAAAATGCCCAACCCCACAAAGATGTCCACATTCTATTTAATAATCCCCAGAACCTGTGCATATGATATGTTACATCGTAAAGGGGAATTAAAGGTGCTAATCAGATGACTTTGAGATAGGGAGATTATCCAGGATTATTTGCATAGGCTTTATATAAGCACAAGGGTTCTTATAAGCGGAGGAAGGTGGCAGGAGAGAGAAAATAAGGGAGAAGGCAGCATGGGAAAAACTCAACCTTTATTGCTGGCTTTGAAGATGGAAGAATGCGCTTCGAGCAAAGAATGTGGGTGACCTCTAGACGCTGGAAAAGACAAAGACAGGGAAATAGATTCTTCTGCAGAGCATCCAGAAGGAACACAGTCCTGTTGACCTCCTGATTCTAGCCCAGTAAGACCCGTATCAGAGTTCTAACAGTAAGATAATACTTTTGTGTTACTTATTCCAGGAGGTTTGTGTAATTTGCTACAACAGCAAAGGAAATTGATACAGGTACCTTGTACAGAATAAGGGTGTTACTTTCTAGTCTTAGCTTGCTAATTTGAAAAGTTGATTGATAGTGACTTTTATTAAATGTATTCTTTCTTCAACTATTTGTTAGCTTCCAATCTTTAGACGTACATGACATGTCCTCGTGCTATCATTTGGTACATAGTCATATATTGCACTGTATCACTGGGCCTAGGTGTTACTCTAAGCTGGTCAGGCATTCGCAGCTGGACTGTGGTGTTCTCCTGGTCTTCTTTTGTGTTCTGGTCACAGAACATCAAATTTTTATAGGGTCCATGATTAACGAAGGCTAGAAAAAGAGCACTCTGTAATTCTGTCTGAACACAAAGAACCATGGATATCATCCAAACCACAAAAGTCACCAGACAGCCCTCTATCCTGGCTAAAATGAATGAGTGCCTGCAGCTTTCTCTTTTTCTATTTTTTTTCATTCCAATTACATATTTAGCCTCAGTATAACCTTTCCTCCTACTAGATAAAATTTATTAAGATAACCAGTCATGGCTGGGCACAGTGGCTGATGCCTGTAATCCCAGCACTGTGGGAGGCCGAGGTGGGTAAATAGCTTGAGGTCAGGAGTTGGAGACCAGCCTGGCCAACATAGTGAAACCTTGCTTCTACTAAAAATACAGAAATTAGCCTGTAGCCCCAGCTACTTGAAAGGCTGAAGCAGGAGAATTTTTTGAATCCTGGGAGGTGGAGGCTGCAGTGAGCCAACATCACACCACGGTGCGTCAGCCTGGGCAATGGAGCAAGATTCTGTCTCAAAAAAGAAAAAAAAGAAAAAGATACCCAGTCATCCAGTCATAGAATTACCCCTGCTTACCGACAGCATTCAATCCAGGAGACAGCCTGGCATCCTTAAACTCTCCCAAAATCACCTACCATAGACCTGAAACTGGTAACTTCTTTCTAATATTGTCTTACTGACATGTCCCATGGTTCCCAATGGGGTCTTTTTTCCCTTGCTACGATGAGAAATAAGCTCAATTTTTCCAACTACAGGTGTGGTCCTCCTATCTTTTAGCCGAAGGGCATTGACAGAGGTTAGGTTTTATGTTTTATGGGCACACTATAATTTTTTTAAAAAATTGAGATACCATTTATACCATAAAATGCATACTTTAAAGGGTGCAATGCAGTGGTTTTTAGAATATTCACAAAGTTGTGTAACCATCACCACTATCTAATTACAGAACATTTTCATCCCCCAAAAGGAAACTCCATACCCATTAGCAGTCACATTCCATTCTCTCTCCCCTCCCCAGCCGTAGTCAGTCGCTGATACTTTCTGCCTCTATGGGTTTGTGTGTTCTGGACATTTTATGTGAATGGAATCATATAATATGTGGCTTTTTGTGTTTAACTTATTTTACTTAGCATAATATTTTCAAGGTTCGTTTATGTTGTGGCATGAATCAATACTTCTTTCCTTTTTATAAGTGAGTAATATTATATTGTATAAATATACAACATTTTATTTATTCATTCATCAATTGATGGACATTTGGGGTGTTTTCACTTTTTGCTATTATGAATAAAGCAGTTATAAACATTCTGTACAAGCTTTTGTGTGGACCTAGGTTTTCAATTCTCTTGGGTATACCTAGGCATAGAATTGCTGGGTCATATAACTGTTCTATGTTTAATCATTTGAGGAATTGCCAAACAGTTTTCCAAAGTAGTTGTACCATTTTCCATTCCTACCAGCAATGTATGAGGGTTGTTTCTCCATATCATTACCAACACTTGTTATTGTCTGTTTTTTTTTTTTTTAATTACAATTATCTGACTGGGTGTGAAGTGGAATCATCTTGTGGGTTTGGTTTGCATTTCTCTGATGGCTAATAATGTTGAGAATTTTGGAAAAAAAATCCTTCAATTTGATTGTTGTATGGGTTCCTTAGGACTTTGTGCATATAAGATCATATGATCAGCAAATAAAGATAATTTTACTTTTTCCTTCCAATCTTAATGCATTTTGTTTTATTTTCTTACCTAATTGCCCTGATCAGAACATCCAGTTCAATATTATAAGACACATGTGACATCTTTGTCTTGTTCCTGATCTTAGAAGGAAAATCTTAGTCTTTGACCAGTAAGTATAATGTTGGCTGTGAGTTTTTGTAGATGATTTATTTCAGGTTGAACTAGCCTCCTTCTATTCCTAGTTTTGTGAGTATTTTTTTTTTTAATCATGTGGATATTGGATTTTGTCGCTCCTTCTTCTGAGCCTATTGAATTGGTCATGTGGTTTTTGTCCTTTATTATATGAATATGGTGTATTACATAATTGATTTTCCTAGGATAAATCCCATTTGGACACGGTATATAAACCTATTCTATGTTGCTGCTGATTCTTTTTGTTGCTTAGTTTTTTGTTGAGAAGTGTTGCCTCTATATTCATAAGGGATATTAGTCTGTAGTTTTCTTTTCTTTTGATATTTTTGCCTGGTTTTTGTATCAGGAATACTGGCTTCATAGAATGAATTGGGAATTGTTTTTTCATCATCTTCTTTTTGGGGAAGAGTTTGTGAAGGATTGATGTTAATTCTTCTTTAAATATTTTATGGAATCACCAATGAAAGCGTCTCCTTCTGCAATTTTCTTTGTGGGAAGGTTTTGACACTAAGTTATTTTACTTGCATTAAGTCTATTCAGATTTTTATTTTCCTTCTTCAGTCATGTTTGGTAATTTGTCTATTTCTAGGAATTTGACTATTTTATGTAGGCCATCTAATTTGTGGGTGTACAATTGTTCATAGTATTTTCATATAATTCTTTTATTTTTGTAAGATCAGTAGTAATGTTTTTTCATTCTTGATGTTAGTAATTTGAATTACCCCCCGCCGTTTTTCCTTGGTTGGTCTAGCTAAAGATTTGTCTACTTTATACATCTTTTCAAACAGCCTACTGGTGGTTTCATTGTGTTTTGTTTTGTTTTGTTTTGTTTTTGCTTGTTTGTTTTGAGATGGAGTCTCGCTCTGCCACCGGGGCAGAGCGCAGCGGCGCAATCTCGGCTTACGGCAAGCTCCGCCTCCCGGGTTCACGCCATTCTCCTGCCTCAGCCTCCGGAGTAGCTGGGACTACAGGTACCCGCCACCACGCCCAGCTAATTTTTTTGTATTTTTTTTAGTAGAGACCGGTTTTCACCGTGTTAGCCAGGATGGTCTTGATCTCCTGACCTCGTGATCTGCCCTCGTCGGCCCTCCAAAGTGCTGAGATTACAGGCGTGAGCCACCGCGCCCGGCCCATTGTGTTTTTAAAAACTGCTTTCTTATTCTGTATTTTATTTATTTCTGCTATAATTGTTGCTTTCTTTATTTTACTTGCTTTGGGTTTAGTTCTTATTTTTCCAGTTCCTTGGGGTGGAAGTTTAGGGTTATTGATTTGAGATCTTTCGTATTTTTTAATATCAGCATTTACAGCTATAAATTTCCTCCAAACAGTGCTTTACTTGCGTCTCATACATTTTGCTATGTGGTGTTTTTATTTTTATTCATCTCAGAGTATTTTCTAGTTTCTCTTGTCATTTCTTCTTTGGCCCATTGCTGTTTTTGTTTTGTTTTGTTTTGTTTGTTTTTTTAAAGAAGTATATTGTTTATCTTCTGCCTAATTGGAAATTCTCCAAATGTCCCTCTCTTACAGATTTTAATTTCCTTCATTGTGGTCATAGTACATACTTCATAGGATTTTAATTCCTATACACTTATTGAGACTTGTTTTATTGCCTGATATATGGTCTATCTTAGAGAATGTTCCATGTGCACTTGAGAAGAATATGTATTATGCTGTTTTGGATGGAATATTCTGTGAATGTCTGTTGGCTTTCCAGTGTTGTTCGAGTCTTCTATTTCTTTGTTGATCTTCTGTCTAGTTGTGTATAATCTTTTGTAAAGACTGACGAATTTGGTTTGTTAAATTTGATTTAAAATTTTGGTATCTATTTTAATCTAAACATATGGGAGTCCAGTGGGTTTAAGTTGGGGACTGGAGATGTTATCCTTCAGAGAGAAATTACTCATTACTCATGCTGTAAGCCAGAGGATGCCACTGACCTGGAACTATTTCATGGTCTCTTGGTCAGTATGAAAGTTTTACAGTTCACCACGTTACTGCTGACCCAAGACTCAATTTTTCGTTTTCTTTCTTTTTATTTTTTTTGAGATGGAGTTTCGTTCTCGTTGCCCAGGCTGTGGTGCAATGGCGCAATCTCGGCTCACTGCAACCTCCACCTCCCAGGTTCAAGTGATTCTCCTGTCTCAGCCTCCTGAGTAGCTGGGATTACAGGCACCCGCCACCACGCCCAGCTAATTCTTTGTGTTTTATTTTTAGTAGAGACGGGGTTTCACCATGTTGGCCAGGCTGGTCTCGAACTTCTGACCTCAGGTGATCCGCCAGCCTCGGCCTCCCAAAGTGCTGGGATTACAGCCGTGAGCCACCGTGCCCGGCCGTTTTCTTTTTTTCTAAATGTTGTATTTTTAATGTATTATTTTAATGTTAGATTAGTCTTTTATTGCTGAGTAACAAATTTCCACAAATGTGGTAGCTTAAAGCAAGACACATTTATTTATTGATTTATTTATTCACCGTTACGATGGGTAGGAGTCTGAGCACAGTTTAGCTAGGTCCTCAGCTCAGGTTCTCACAAGGTTACAAGATTACAATCAAGGTGTCATCTGGGCTTCATTTCCATCTGGAGGCTTGGCTAGGGACGAATCTGCTTCCAAGTTCATTTTTTATTCCTGTTTTTGAGACTGTCTTCATTTCCCTGCCACATGGCTCTTTCTATAAATAGTTTATAATATGGCTATTTGCTTCTTTAAGGCCATCACAAAAATATATTTCTGTAGTCTACTAAGAAAAGTCATGTATAGCGAAACATTGTAGAGAGCTGGCAAAGGGATCGTGACCAACTCAACATTCCACTGGAGGCTATATGATCTAATAGCAAACTGTTTATCACGAATGCAGGATGTGGGCAAACTCACTTCTGCTCCAGCCGTTAGAAGGTTTGCTGAAGGCAATCATTCCCTGGTGGCGTGCTCCTTGAGGTTATCTGCTGAGACACCTAGAGCCTATTGTTTGAAGAATGCAGTCTGGCAAGCCTGCTGTAAATCAAACTGCTGACCAACAATCACCTGACAATTACCCCTCTTCTTGCTATCTCTTTTACCTAATAAATATGGAGGGCTGAAAAAGCCCAGGGCCCTTGTTCACTAGAAGCAAGGAACACTCTGACCCCTTCTTCCAAATATACTCTTGTGTCTTGGTCTTTATTCCCGTGTTCATCATCCTTCATTCAGTCCAACAGAGATGGGTCCCACGGCAAAACATAATCACCTTTTGATTACGTTTATAATTCTACTTTATGATGGGAGTGACATCCAAGTGACATCCTTTCGTCTTTAGTTGGAAGCAAGTTACAGGTTCCACCTGCATTCCAGGAGGAGATTGACATAAAGAAGTGACTTGCTGGGACCACTTGAAGGTTTATTCACCAAGAAGACAGTGGATGGGAGGGAACCATCAGATAATTTCTTCCCCTTCCCTAGGGTCTGTCCTAAGATAAAGACAGCTATTGTGCTTATCCAAAGAAGCTGCTTGAAGTAGAGCAATCAGTGGCACTTGTTAAGAAGCTGTGTACAGTTCAATGTAGTACCTTCTTGTTTTTAATCTCTTTCTCTGTCTCCCATTCCCTTCCTACTTAACCCTCCTTTTCTGGGATTGCATCTTATGACTTCATTAAAACTTCATAAAAATTTAAAAAGCAGGCTCAATACACTTAGTTACCCAGTTTTGGAGTGTTAGGAATGCTAATGAGCCTTTACAACAGGAATCAAGGAGATTATTATCTCCTGTAGCTGTGAGGCAGACTTTTCTGAGGATCAGGTTTGTTTATTTATTTATTTTTCAAATTGACTGTTTTTTAAAAATGTACATATAAAGTTATATGCATGTATTCTGTAGAACATAATGTTTTGAAGTACAATCGTGTGGCACATACTGATGTTTTGGTGAACAATGGACTGCTTATATGATGGTGGTCCCAAAAGATTATAATGGAGCTAAAAATTTCTATCACCTAGTGATGTTGTAGCTGTCATAATGTTGTAGCAGAGTGCATTACCTTTTCTATGTTTAGATATGTTTGGATACATAAATATTTACCATGTGTTAAAACTGCCTAGAGTACTCAGTATAGTAATATGCTATACAGCTTTGTAACCTAGGAATAATAGGCTATACATATAGCCTAGGTATGTCATAGTATACACCACATAGATTTGTGGAAGTACACTCTATGATGTCCATACAATGACAAAATCACCTAATGATGTATTACTCAGAATGTATCCCTGTCATTAAGCAATGCAGGACTAATTAAATACATTGTGGTATGGTTAAATCTAGCTAATTGACAAGTGCATTGCCTCATATAGTTATCATTTTTGTGGTGAGAACACTTAATATCCACTCTCTCAGATTTTTAAAGAATACAATATATCATCATTAACTAGTTACCATGCTGTCCAATAGATTGTTTGAATGTATTTCTTTGATCTAAGGATCTAACTGTAATTATGTATCCTTTGGCCAATATTTCCCTACCCCACTCCCCAAGAACCCCAGCTTCTGATAACAACCGTTCTAATCTCTACTTCTATGAAATCAACTTTTTAGATTCCACATATGAGTATGATAAAGTGATATATGTCTTTCTGTGCCTAGCTTATTTCATTTAACATCATGTCCCATAGTTTCATCCATGTTGTTGTAAATGACAGGATTTCCTTCCTTTTTATTGACTGAATAGTATTCCAGTGGGCATATATAGCACATTTTCTTTATTCATGCATCCACTGATGGACATTTAGGTTGATTTCATATTTTGGCTACTGTGAATAGTGCTGCAATAAACGTGGGAGTGCAGGTATGTGTTTAACATACTAGTTTCATTTCTTTGGATATATACCCAGTAGTGGGATTGCTGGATCATATGCTGTTTTATCTTTAGTTTTTTTGAGAACCCTTCATACTGTTTTCCATAATGGTTGTACTAATTTACATTCCCACTACTAGTTTGCAAGAATTGCTTTTTTCTCCACAACCTCACCAACACTTTTTAAAATCTTTTTTCTTTTTGATAATAGACATTCTAACAGAAGTGTGGTGCTATCTCATTGTGGTTTTAATTTGTATTTGCATGATGATTAATAATGTTGAGCATTTTCTCATATACCTGTTGAAGAAGCTTTTTTAGTTTGATCTTTTTTGTTTGTTTGTTTTGAGACAGGGTCTCACTCTCTTGTCCAAGCTGTAGTGCAGTGGCATGATCCATGGCTCACTGCAGCCTAGACCTGCTGGGCTTACGCAATCTTCTTGCCTCAGCCACTGGGGTAACTGGGACCACAGATGCATGCCACTACACCCAGCTAATTTTGTTTATTTTTTGTAACAATGAGATCTCACTATGTTGCCCAGGCTGGGCTTGAACTCCTGAGCTCAACCATTCCTCCTGCCTTAGCCTCCCAGTGTGCTATGATTACAGGTGTGAGCCCTGGCACGAAGCCAGTTTGATTTTATTTGTCTATTTTTGTTTTTGTTTACTGTGCTTTTGAGTTTGTATATATAAATAATAATTGCCAAGACAAATTTCATCAAACTTTTCCCCCTGTGTTTTCTTCTAGTAATAGCTTCAGGTCTTACACTTAAGTCTTAATTCCATTTTGAGTTGATTTTTGTATATGGTGAGAGAGAGGGATAGAATTTCATTCTCTTGTAGTGAATATTCAATTTTACCAGGACCACTTATTTAAAAACCAGTCCCTTCCCCATTCTGTTTTCTTTGCCCTTTTGTCAGAAATCAGTTGGCTATAAGATTGCGGACTTATTTCTAGGCACTGTATTCTGTACTATTGGTCTGTGTGTCTGTTTTTATGCCAGTACCATGCTGTTTGGTTACTATAGCTTTGTAATATGTTTGAAGTCAGGTGGTGTGATGACTCTGTGTTCTTTTATTTCAAGACTGTTTTGGCTATTTGGGTCATTTGTGGTTTTATACAGATTTTAGGTTTTTTTTTTTTCCTATTTCTGTGAAGGAAGTCATTTATATTTTGATAGGGACTGTGTAGAATCTGTGGATTGCTTTGGGTAGTATGTGCATTTTAATAATATCAATTCTTCAAATCCATGAACATGATATATTTTTCCATTTATCTGTTTTCTTAATTTGTTTCATCAATCTTTTATAGTTTTAAGTGTAATCTCTTACCTCCATGATTAAATTCATTTCTAAGTATTTTTTTTGCTGTTGTAAATAGGATTTTAAAAAGTTTTAGATAGCTCATTGTTAATGTATAGAAACACTGCTGATTTTCGGTTGATTTTGTATCCTGCAACTTTATTGATTTTGTTTATTAGTTCTAATAGTTTTTTGATGGAGGCTTTAGGGTTTTCTATATATAAGATTATGTTGTCTGCAAACAAGGTAATTTAGCTTCTTCCTTTCCAATTTGGATGCCCATTATTTCTTTCTCTTGCCTAATTACTATAACTGGGACTTCCAGTACAATGTTGAATAGAAGTGGCAAAATTGGACAGCTTTGTCTTGTTTCAAATATTAGAGAAAATGCTTTCAACTTTCCCCATTCAGTATATTCAGTATATGGGTTTGTGGTATATGGCCTGTATTGTGTTCAAGTACATTTCTTCTATACCTAAAGAGTTGAGAGATTTTTATCATGAAGGGATGTTGAATTTTGTGTAATTCTTTTTCTGCTTCTGTTGAAATAATCATATGATTTTCATTCCTTAATTCTGTTAATGCCATGTATCACCTTTTTGAATTACATATGCTGAACCATCCTTGCATCCCTGAGATAAATCTCACTTGATCATAATGAATGATCTTTTTTAATGTGCTGTTGAATTTGGTTTGCTAGTATTTTGTTGAGGATTTTTGTTTCAGTGTTCATCAGGGATATCGGCCTTAGTTTTCTTTTGTGTGTGTGTGTGTGTGTGGCCTTGTAGGTTTTAGTATCAGGGTAATGTTCACCTTGTAAAATGAGATTGGAAGTATTTCCTTCTCTTCAATTCCTTGGAAGAGTTTGAAAACAATTGGTTTTCATTCTTCTTTGAATGTTGGTAGAAGTCAGCAGTGAAGCCATCAAGTCCTGGGCTTTCCTTTGATGAAAGATTTTTAGGCCAGACACGGTGGCTCACACCTGTAATCACAGCGCTTTGGGAGGTCGAGGTGGGCAGATCACTTGAGGTCAGGAATTTGAGACCAGCCTGGCCAACACGATAAAACCCTGTCTCTACTAAAAATACAAAAATTAGCTGGGTGTGGTGGCAGGTGCCCGTAATCTCAGCTACTTGGGAGAATCACTTGAACCCTGGAAGTGGAGGTTGCTGTGAGCCAAGATCACACTCTTGCCTGGGTGACAAGAGTGAACTCTCTCTCAAAAAAAAAAAAAAAAAAAAGAGAAAGATTTTTTTTTTTTTTTTTTTGAGACGGAGTCTCGCTGTGTCGCCCAGGCTGGAGAAGAGAAAGATTTTTATTACTGATTCAATCTTACGGGTTATTTGTTTGTTGAGATTTTCTGTGTCTTCATAATTCAGTCTTGGTAAGTTGCATGTGTATAGGAATGTATCTATTTCTTTCAGGTTATTCAATTTGTTGGTGTATAATTGTTTATAATCGTCTCTTATAGTTCTTTGCATTTCTGTGGTATCAGTTATAATGTCTCCTATATCGATCTGATTTTATTTATATGCTTCTCTCCTTTTCTTAGATTAACTAAAGGTTTGTTGATTTTGTTTATCTTTCAAAAACCAGTACTTCATTTTGTTGATCTTTTCTATTGCTTTTCTAGTCTCTATGTTATTTATTTCTGCTCTACTGTTCATTATGTCCTTTCTTCTACTAATTTTGGTTTAGTTTATTCTGATTTTTCTAGTTCCTTAAGATTCAATGTTAGGTTGGTTGAGATCTTCTTTTTTGATGTAGGTGTTTATTACTATAAACTTTAGAACTGCCTTACTGTACTCCATAGGTTTTGGTATGTTGTGTTTCTATTTTCAGTTGTCTCAAGAAATTTTAAAATTTCCCTTTTAAATATCTTGACCCATTGGTTGTTCAGTAGCATATTTTTATTTATTTAATTTTTATTTTTGTTTTTTGAGATGGAGTCTCACTTTGTAGCCCAAGCTGAAGTGCAGTGACATGATCTTGACTCACTGCAAACTCTGCCTCCAGGGCTCAAGTGATTCTCATGCCTCAGCCTCCTGAGTAGCTGGGACTACAGGCATGTATCACCATGCCTGGCTAATTTTTTGTACTTTAGTAGAGACAAGGTTTTCCCATGTTTCCCTGGGTGGTTTCGAACTCCTGAGCTCAGCCGATCTGCCCACCTCCTCCTCCCAAAGTGCTGGGATTACAGACATGAGCCACCACACCTGGCCCAGTAGCATATTTTTAAATTTCCACGTATTAGTAATTTTTCTGAAGTTCCTTTTGTTATTGATTTCAAGTTTTATACCATTGTGGTCAGAAAAGATAATTGATGTGATTCCAATCTTCTTAAATTTTTAAAGACTTGTTTTGTGGTCTAACATGGTATATACTGGAGAATGCTCCATATGCAGTTGAGAGAATGTGTATTCTACAGTTGTTGGATAAAAATGTTCTGTTATGTATCTGTTAGTTTTATTTGGTATAAACTGGAGTTAAAGTCCTATGTTTCTTTACTGATTTTCTGTCTGTATGATCTGTTAATTTTTGAAAGTGGGGTGTTAAAGTATCCTGCTATTACTGTGTTAGTGTCTATCCTTTCATATTTTAATATTTGCTTTTATATTTAGGTACTCTGATGTTTGGTGCATGTATATTTACAATTATAATGTTTGCTTGCTGAACTGGCCCTTTATTATTATACAATGACCTTCTTTGTCTCTTTTTTTCTGTTTTTGATGTAAAGTCTATTTTATCTGGTTAAGTATAGCTATTCCTGCTCACTTTTGGTTTTCATTTGAATGGAGTATCTTTTTCCATTTCTTCACTTTCAGTCTACGTGTGTCCTTATAAGTGAAGTAGGTCACATATAGTTGTGTCTTTTTTTTTTTTAATACATCCCTTCTATTTTTTATTGAATAATTTAATTCATTTACATTCAAGATAATTATTGATAGGTAAGCACTTACTAATGCCATTAATTTTTTTCTAATTTTGTTTTGGTAGATACTTTCTTCTTTTTTTCTTCTCTTTCTTTGTCGTTAAGTGACTTCCTTTAGTTATTGTTTTGATTCCTTGCTTTTCATTTTTTGTATATCTGTTATAGGTTCTTTATGGTTAGCATAAGGCTTACAGAAAACATAATTATAACTGGTTCTTTTAAGCTAATGACAGCTTAATTTGATTGCAAACATACCCTCTATACTTTTAGTACACCCTCCCCCTTTTGAATTTTTGATGGGAAAATTTATATCTTTTTATTACATATTCCTTAACAAATTATTATTATTATTTTTAATAGTTTGTATTTTAACCTCTATACTAATAATGTAAATAATGCACACAGTGCCATTATAGTATTAGAGTATTCTGAATTTGGCTTACTTTTTTCAGTGAGTTTTATATTTTCAGTATTTTGTGTCACTCAGCATCCTCTTTTCTTTCAGGTTAATAACTTTTAGTATTTCTTATAAGGCAAGTCTGGTGGTGTTGAACTTCTTCAGCTTTAGCTTCTCTGGGAAAGTCTTTATCTCTCCTTCTTTCCTGAAGGACAGCTTTTCTGGGTATAGAATTCTTGATTGGCAGGTTTTTTTTTTTTTTTCTTCATCACTTTGAATACATCATCCCACTCTCTCCTGGCCTGTAAGATCTCTCTTGAGAAGTCTGCTGCTTGGCATATTGAAACTTCCTTATATGTTATTTTATTCTTTTCTCTTGCTGCTTTTGGAATCCTCTTGACAATTTGAATATAATATGTCTAAGGGTAGTCTTATTTAGATGGAATATTATTGGAGGCTTTTGACTTTCCTATACATGAATATTTATATCTTTACCCAGGTTTGGAACGTTTTCTGCTATTAGTTCTTTGAGTACACTTTCTACCAATTGTCTTTCTCAACTCACTCTTGAAAACAAATGACTTGGATATTTGCTCTTTTAATGTTGCCCCATAAATCCCATATGCTTTTTAAATTCCTTGTTATTCTTTTGTTCTTTTTTCTCCTTTGCCTATATATTTTCAAACAACTTGTGTTTGAGTTTGCAGACTCTTTCTTCGGGTCAATTTTGCTGTTCACGCTCTCTATTGCATTTTTCATTTTATTCATGGTATTTTTCAGCACCAGGATTTCTGTTGGATTTTTAAAATTATTTCAGTCTCTCTGTTAAATTTTGTGTTCTTGTCACTCATTGTTTTACTCATTTTGTTGAATTGTTTCTCTGTATTTTGTTGAAATTTACTGAACTTATTTAAAACATTCATTTTGACTTTTCATCAGGTAGTTTATACATCTCCATCTCTTTAGGGTCAGTCACTGGCACCTTCTTTTCTGTCAATTTGGACAAAAAATGTCATGTTTCTCTGATTGTTCTTGATCTTTGTGTTCATGTTGTTGTCTGCACATTGAAGAAGTAAATGCTTATTTTAGTCTTTGCAGTCTATTTTTTTCTGGGAATGCCCTTCAGTAGTAAGCCTTTTCAGAGATTCTACACAGATCTTCTGTCCTGGTCCCAAAGCCTGGCCTGTAAGCACTGCAGTCATTGCAGCACTAGGAAGCTTCCTAAGCCCAGTATCACATGGATAGTGCAGTACCTGTCTGGAATTCTTTGTCCTCCAAGGCTAACATAGCATTGGAGTACATGTGAAACTTATAGCAGACTTCTGAGAGCTGCCTTCTGCTAAGGCTTGTCCTGAGCCCAAGGCTGCTGTAGTTGTCCAGTGGTGATGCTAACTGTAGATTGAGTCTGCTTGGCATGGGCTATGGGTTCCTACCTGGTGTTAGGACAAGTCTGGAGGTTCAGTCTATGGGTACTGGCCTGAAGTCAGAGGCTGTGGGAGTCTGCCCACTGCTGGATTTTAGTGTGGTAGGCTCAGTGTTGGGGGTCCAGTGCAAAGTTCTATGCTTAATTCCCTATTTTCCCCCAAGCAGATGGTATCTCTCTCCACACTATGCTGCCTGGGGTTGAGGGATGGGTAATGTGGGTAATGGAAAAGTGTCCTTTCTACCCTCTTCACTTGTGTCTTTTCTTATTATTATGACATAACCAGTTAATGTGATATCTTACCTGATTTTCTTAACTCTTGTGAAGGCATTTTTATGCATGGATAGTTGTTCTGATTGATGTGTCTGTAGGGAGATGATTGCCGGAGAGTTCTATTCCACCATCTTGCTCTTCCCTCAACCAAAACTCAATTTTTTTTTAATTGCAGTGGTGAACTAGGCATCAAAAATTAGACCTTGATTACTCTTAAACCCATTGAAATATAGATACTGCCATTCCCCTCAAGAGGGTGGCTTTCAGTGGTATTCATTGTCACTTCCTCTAATTAAAGACTAACTCCATTATTTACATTTTTGATCCCATAACCTCAAGTTTCTTCCTTACTTTTTTCTATTTGTTATCCTCCCTTTTAACTTGGAGTGGAAGAATGCATATCCCTTCTGTCTCCAGTAAAGAAAGGAAGAAATAGTAGCCCTTCATGACAGGCACTGAATGCCCCACAAGACTGATGACTTGTTTCTCCCCAGCTTCCTTTTACATGATTGGAAGTGAGAATGTTTGTTTCTTTACTGGGGCTGTTCTGATCTGATGCTCCTCAATAATCCCTGTGGGGATGTTAGTCTACTGGCAGTGGGCTCCATTTAGAACATGAGGTACTTAGTATTTTTTGTTCTCTGCTTTGGGCATTAGCCTCAATTCCAGGATAAGATAATCTCACCTGACATTCTGTTACATAAGTATGTGCTGATATATTAAAGTATAATATAAGAAATACTGTAATAGATGTATAAGAGAATACAGAGACATAGACATTTTAGGATTTCTCGTATCATCTTGCCCTTTTAGATGAATATTTTAGATCTTCATTTAGAAATGAGAAGAACAGGAAAGATATCCAGAAAAATGCATGCTTATGGTTTTGATTATATGCTTGTTTCCCTTCCACATTTGTCTGCATTTAATCTACAATTGGCCTAAGATTCGAGGCTAACATTTAGAGGCAGAATAGGGCTCCAAATACAGTAGGTTCAGTTCAGCTTCAGATATTGAGAGTGGAGCAGGGATACTAACAGGTCAGTGTACGTGGATGTGTCTCCTCTTTCATTATGCTTAGCACCCTTGTCTTGCAAATAGAGAACTCCAAGGTAGACCATTTAGATTAAAATCAAGGTAATTCAATAATGACTAGATGGAGCAGGCAAAGTCCTAGGATACCTAACTTGGGTATTCATAGGTGTACAACGGACTCTTAGTTTTATCTATCAATTCTGTGAAATGTCCAGGGTCCCATCTGGACTTTAGTAGGTCCTAGTAATACATAGAAACCCACTTCCATAACCTCAAATTAGGGCTGTTCTCGATTGTGGTAAATGAAGAGACAATCGACATGAAGAGTTCCATGGACCATGATAAGAAGCTGTAAGTGCAGCCACTGCTTAAAAGTACCATGAACTTCTTAAGTTTACTTGACTGTGCTTCATTCTGCTGCAACTCCAGTATGAATGGTCTATGTTTGACCATTTGGAGAAGGCAGTTATTAGGAGTACTGCATGTGCTATGCCAGCTGTATGTAATTTTTAGAGTATGGCTTTAATTCCCTATTTTAAGAAGACATTTTATTCATTCCCCAGTTGGTCAGCATTACTGAGAGACACTCAATTCAACAGAGGTTACTTCCAGGGCAAGCCCAGTTGGGAGAGGATATGCACTGATTCTAAAGCATCATGAATGCAGTCCTTTCAAAGGGAAGCAGTTTTGTTTTAACTCCAGATGCCACCATGTTCTGTTAGACAGCAGCTGTCATCCCAAAGTTCAGATTTTTAAATATATTACTAAAAGACAAGGTAAAGAATTCAAAAAGTACTGTGAGTAATTTCAGAGACGTTTGGAATGATACTCTTATTTGAGAAACTTGCTTGGTAGAAACTGTTGTGTATGCTAATGAATGACACTAGGTCCAAAGTGGATAAACATTTCACTATGGGGTAACTTACAGCAAAAACAACATTTTCTCCCTGTTATCTCAGATTCTGGTTTCAACATTCAGGATGGTGTACATTTACGGCACAGAACAGAATTTGATAAAAACGAGCTTCTTTTTTATATTCTATTTTTATTGAGTTAGAATTTTCATACAGTGAAGTGCACAGATCTTAAGTGTATGTAAAATTTAATAAGTTTGATAAATACATATTCCTGTGTAAGTATCATTACAGTCAAGATAAAGAACATTTTGTCATTCCTACTTCTATCCTCTCCATCCCCGATAGGCAAACATTCTTTTGCTTTTTCTCAGCATAAATTAGTGTTATCTGTTCTAGGGCTTCCTATAAATACAAATTTAAGTAGTGTGTACTCTTTTATGTCTAACTTCTTTTGCCCAACGTTATGCTTTCCAGGTTTATTCATATTTTTAAATGTATCAGTAGTTTTCTGAGTTTATGGGATCTGTAAGTTAATTTTTTTTTTTCACCAAATGTGGAAATTTTTTAGCCATTATTTCAGATATTTTTTTCTTATCCATTTCTCCTTCCTGTATTTTTGAAACTCCAATCGCATGTGGTTAGACGATATGATATTGCCACTGAAGCTCTGCATATTTTTTCTTAATTATTTTCTCTTTTCCTCAGAATGAATTTCTATTGATACACCTTCAAGTTCGCTAACTTTTTATTCTCCAATTTGCTTTTGCATTCATCCAGTGAAATTTTTACTCCAGGTATTATTATTTTCTGTTCTAAAATTTCCATTTAGTTATTTTTTATAGTTTCCATTTCTGTGTTGAAATTATGACTTGTTTTTACTTTAAGTTCTTAAACATATTTGTCATAGCTTCTTTAAAGTCTTAGTTTCTCAATTCCAACATATAGGTCATTTCAGGAACTGTTTCTACTGACTGCTTTATTTTTTCTTGATTATGGGTCACCTTTACTTAGTATTTAAAATGCGAAGTAATTTAAAAAATTATGTACACATTGTCGGGAGCGGTGGCTCACGCCTGTAACCCCAGCACTTTGGGAGGCGGAGGCGGGTGGATCACGAGGTCAGGAGATCGAGACCATCCTGGCTAACACGGTGAAACCCTTTCTCTACTAAATATACAAAAAATTAGCCAGGAGAGGTGGTGGGCGCCTGTAGTCCCAGCTACGCGTTAAGCTGAGGCAGGAGAATGGCGGGAACCTGGGAGGCGGAGCTTGCAGTGAGCCGACATCGCTCCAGGGCACTCCAGCCTGGGAGACAGAGCGAGACTCCGTCTCAAAAAAAAAAAAAAAAAAAAAAAATTGCATAAACAACATTGTGTATAATGCATTAGGGAGACTAGACTCTGTTATCTTTCATGTGTTGATTGTTTGGTCTAGTAGTAATTCAGTTACTGGATCGTCACCTTTATCTTAGGAGTGCTTGGTCTTATGCTTTGTTATAATACATCGTGGGAGAGGCCTTTATGTTTCTTAAGCCCCTCAAATTTGGCAGGATTCAAGCTCCAAACTTTGTCTCTCCATGGCGTACAGTAGGTAAACTATTTGCTCAATTTTTTCAAACTTCTAGCTGTTTCTTTTTCCTGAGCTCCTTGGAGTTGTTCTTGACTATACACAGTTCAGTGGTTAGCCAAGAATGTTAAGATAATTTATATATAGATTTGGGGCTTTCCCCTTCTTTTTGGGGGGGTTTCCTCCTCAAATTCTTGCCATTCTGGGAGCCTCTACCCACTAACTTCTCAATTCGATGATGTTTTGCCTTTCTGCATGAGTTCTGTCTATCCTGCATTAAATGTGGACTGGGAATTACCCCTGAGGAAAAACCATAGAAACGTGGACCTCACCCAGTGAACATAATTTTGGTTTAGGTTTCTGCAAAAGTAATTGCAGTTTTCGCCATTGTAAGTAATTACTTTTGCGATTGTTTTCACCATTATACTTTTGCACCAACCTGATACTTTCAAAAGTCCAGTCTTCTATAGTTTCTACCTACTTATGGTTGCTCTCTGATGCCTTCAAATGGTTTTGTTTTTTAAAACTTTGTTGAGAGGTATAATTGTTAGCTTTCTGAGGCTTGGTCAAACATAAATGATTTCATCATTACTAAAACTTGACTATGAGTTTCAGAATGAACACTTTGTATTGTACACATGATGAAGTACGAAATTTGGGAAATGACCAAATATGTGCTTAGAAATATTTTTTCTTCCTCTCTGGACTTGTCTTATTTCCCCTTTTCCAGGAGGTTTATGTTTACTACAGTCGGCCCTTTGTATCCATATCCAGATGCAACCAACTGAGATTTGAAAATATTTGAGAAAAGAAAATAACACCAAATAATACAAATAAGAATAATATAATATAACAAAACCATTTACACAGCACTTACATTGTATTAGGTATTGTAAGTAATCTAGAGAAGACTGAAAGTACACAGGACGATGTGCGTAGGTTATATGCAAGTACTACACCGTTTTATATAAGGGACTTGGGCATCCTTGGATTTTGGTATCCTTGGGGATCCTAAGACCAATCCCCCATGGATAGGGAGGGACAACTACACTTGTTTTCCTGCATATCTCAGCCTTTTAAGTCTGAAGTATTTTACTCTCTGGCATTTCCAACATTTGCTCAGCACTTTTCCTGATTATAGTATTCTTCACAGTAAATTGTAATAATCAATTAGTTGTTTCTAAACCCCTTTTGACTGCACGGGGGCATGAAGGCATTTCCCTGTCTTATATGCACTTAACACATAAATATATTGAGAAATGACTACATAAATGAAATAATTAAACAAAAGGAAAATATTGGAATGGAAATTAGAAACTCAGATTTTGCAGAAGCTCCATTTTTGAGGAGGTATTAATTTTTCATTTTTGGTGAAAATATAAGGTGTTTAGTTTAACATTTTAATTTTTATTTTAGTATACATTCAAGGGGAACAGATGCTGGTTTGTGACATGGGTATACTGTGTGATGCTAAGATTTGGGATTCTAGTGAACCCATCACCCAAATAGTGAACACAGTGCCCAGCAGGTAGGTTTTCAACCCTTGCCACCCTTCCATCCTCCCTGGGGAGGCCTTTAAATGGTTATTTTCCTTTACTAAATTTTGTCATAAATCATCAATATTTTGGGTTCAGTTAGTTCAACATTAATTAAATATTTACATTGGAAAATATATACTTTTTATTGGAAAGGCAGAGGAAAGCCCTAGTTGACTGCTTCAGGCAGTTGGAATTTCAGAAGCAGGTCAACAGGGAAGTGGGGAGATTAGATCCTGATCTCATCTGCTCTAACTTCTGTTAAACCATTACTCAGGACAGGACTCTGGAAAGATATTGATGCACTAATGCATTCCAGAAGAGTGGTGACAGTGGCTGTATGCCACTTTATGTCACACAGTTTACATTTTAATCTACGATCAGCTCTATTTTGTCAAGTAAGATGACTTGAACCAGCTTATACAGAGAATTGTAGTAAGATGACGTACAAGGCTAATATTATAAGTAGTCTGCTTTTCTTTTTGAAATAAATGTGGTAAACATATTGAAAAGAAAAGTGTTTTTTGAGACAGTCTTGCTCTGTTGCCCCAGCTGGAGTGCAGTGGTGTGATCTCAACTCACTGCAACCTCTGCCTTCTGGGTTCAAGCAACTCTTCTGCCTCAGCTTCCTGAGTAACTGGGGTTACAGGCATGCACCACCACGCCCGGCTAATTTTTGGATTTTTAGGAGATGGGGTTTTCACCATGTTGGTCTTGAACCCCTGACCTCAGGTGATCCGCCCCCCTCATCCTCCCAAAGTGCTGGGATTACACGTATGAGCCACCGCGTCTGGCCTGAAAAGAAAAGTTAAAGGAACTTTGGACCTAGCTAATCATCCACAAGCAGAAAGGGATTTAATGTAATTATTTTGCATTCTTCAATTTTACACTATCTAATAAACCCAATAATTCCCTCACTTATTTATTGCTTCATGCACATTCATTTTTTATGTAAATACTACATGCCAAGCATGGTACAAGGTCTTCAACACATACAGATGAATAAGACATATTCTTTCCCCACCAAGGCCTCACAAAAAGTTATAATATACCTTGAAATGTGTAAGTACTGAGATATAGCAAAGTGCAATAAAAACCCAAAGAAGGAATGTTTAGTTTGCTAGGAAATGTACCTGGGGGAAGTGCCTTATTAATTGGGACTTAAAAAACAAGGTCAAAGATTTTTACAAAAATCAGGTAGTAGAGTTGATATAAAGAAGTACTGGAATGAAGAGGGGAGAAAGGCCTTTCACTCATAGGAACAGCAGAAGGAAAATCATGGAACTAAGGTTTTAGAAGATAAAATGGTGATAAAGCTAATGTAAATGTAAATCAGTCTGCTAACATATGCACTAAAGTCTTTTGGTAATTAATATTTTGTCTAGTGCTTCAGTGCAGTATGTGACTTTGGGCAGTTGCGTATAACTTTATGGTAGGGTAGTTTTTTTTGTTTTGTTTTGTTTTTGTTTTTTTTTTTGTTTTTTTTGAGATGGAGTCTTGCTCTGTCACCCAGGCTAGAGTACACTGGCATGATCTCAGCTCACTGCAAATTCTGCCTCCTGGGTTCAAGTGATTCTCCTACTTCAGCTTCCCGAGTAGCTGGGATTACAAGCTCCTGCCTCCGCACCCGGCTAATTTTTGTATTTTTTAGTAGAGGCAGAGTTTCACCAATTTGGCCAGGCTGCACTCGAACTCCTGACCTCATGATCCACCTGCCTTGACCTCCCAAAGTGCTGGGATTACAGGCATGAGCCACCATGCCTGGCCATTTTGTTCTTTCTTATTACTAATGATTTAAAGATTACTATAAAGCAACCTGTGTTATGCAGCTATGCTTGAGGGTACAACTGCTAATTTGGAGGCTTTAGCTTGCAGACATGTTTTATTTGTCCAGAACAATCAACTAAAACTTTTTTTTGACTTTGAATGTACTTAACCAGTTTGTAACAACATTCTCACCTCTTTATTGGCCTTCATGTGTTATATCACAGACTTAGGTTTTCTTGCTGGCATTTTAGTGAGCAATCCTTAATCTAGAGGCTGGTTGTATAATCATTTGCAAAACTTTCCAACATAAAACTCGGTATGAATAAATAATTGGATTAAAGTTGGTTTCAGAAATTGTACTGTTTTGTGTTATGATTGAATCTGGGAACATTTTGTTACTTTGAACAGCATAATAAACAGTGTTAGTTTTAATGGGTGGATTATTGGGCATTAGTCCAAATTATCCAGCCAGAAGAGTTTAAATTACAAAGGCCTAGAAATTAGCTGGAGCATATGCCTCAGTGGTGACCTTAGGAATGCAGAGTTACTGAAGTTGGCAAAGAAATTGTTGTGTTGCACAGTATCATGCTTGTAGAAAAGAAAACAGTGATAATAAAACAATTATAAAACAGAGTTATTGCAAGAGAACCATTTTCCTTGGTAAAAACAAAATAAAAAGCCATCCAATTTTTGAGTGAGGGAGATCTTGGAACACAGTCTCCAGAGGGGCAGAGAATGTGAATTCAATAGTCTCCATTGCTTCCTCCCAGAATTGTACTTTTCCCCTCAATTTCTGTAATTTTGTCTCTGTACTGATGAACTAGCTCAGGCCCCAGGGATGTTTCTTTCTCCTTAGGAAACTCTAGACCCTAATTGGATGGAATTCCTTTGTCTTTTCTCGTTAAGCATACCTGAGACAGAGAAATACCCACAAGTAATTTGATTACATATTAAGGGCACTTCTCTCTCTCTCTCTCTAAGTTTATATAAAACTTAAAGAGCACAGTCTTTAACATTTTTTCAGCATGATTTTTTTTTTGTTGTTTAATTGTGGTAAGAACACTTAACATGAAATCTACACTCTGAATAAACTTTGATCCTCAAATAACCCACTGTTGCCTCCAAGGGCTGACACAATCCACCTGACTCATTGCTGAGCTCCTTCTAACCTGTATTCTTATAAGAATTAGCAGACATCTCAGTCTCTGCCCTTGTAGGGTCCCCTCTAAGACCAATCACTTTGCTGCTGACTCCCAAGAAGTTCTCTAATATCCCATCTGGTAGGGATCTTGACTCTTGTAAAACTTTCCTTTTAAATCAGTAATTCTATTTCCTTTCAATCTTGGGACCATTCTCTCTGTCTCAACGTATGAAGAGTCTTCTTTTTGAGTAGATTGGCATCCCTGATATTGACATCTCCAGCACGTAATGATGGAAACTTTTTGGTTGATAGATGACTAGCCACACCGATTTTTGAAGGTCTCTAAAATTCATTCATTCAAAAGAGACTGTTTCTTCTTCTCCCATAGGGGTAGGACTTTATTCATTTGGGGGTTACTGTAGTTCCTAATTATACAGTAGAGCAAGCATTCATGAAATAATAGAAGGTTCTACTTTGGCCATTTTCATCAAGAAATATATCCCATCAGCACAATTTCCTGTTTCTGCTGCCACTAGTGTGGCCCAGTTGACAGTACTTGGTAAGTTAATGTGATTGTGCTCCTATGCTGGCACAAAGCTCTAGACAGATCATACAAAATATCCATCAAAGCAGTAGAAGTGAGGTGTTCCTCCTAAACTGCTACTGAAACTGTTGGCACTTGCTGGACTCTCCTGTTTCTGCAGAAGCTGCTGGTGACTCCCATTTGTGTGTGTGTGTGTGTGTGTGTGTTTGCGCGTGTGCGTATACACGCCCTTGTTTGAATTCAGGGAAGAATAGCTAAATAAATCATTACACTGAAAATCGATGAACAGTATCTATTAGTGTTTAAGTCCTTTCCTGGCAGGTGTCCCATTATAAACTGTCAATAAGCTACATAGAAGTACATAGAAGGTGCTTCTGATGAGAGGTAGTTTTTTTTTTTTTTTTTGTAAATATGGATTTTGTATTAAAAGTATTATATTCACTGTAAAAAAAGAACTCTGGTATTTCTACCTTTACTTAAAATGTTTTAGAGACTTTATAGAAATTGCCTTCAGAGCTTTAAGCAAATTTTTTTGCATGTTGTTGATAATGGTAATTTTTCATTATTTATGATTGAGTTTCATTTTGCACCCAGTCAAAAATTATTTGGTGTGAACTTTGGTAAAAAAACATGGCTGATGATGCTAGGTATTATAATTTTGGAGAAGAGAATAAAATTGGGTGTGATGAAAAATAATGAGATTTTCTTACGTAATTTAAGCTGGCTACCTGAGACCTTTCTCTTCTTATCTATACAGCTGAAGAAGAAATGATTGTGTGAATATTGGCATGATATTGCTAAGTGTCTGAAAAGCCTCTGACAATTTGTTTCTTAACCAGAAGATTCAAACATTAACCTCTTTTATAAAAAAGTGAGCAAAACATCTTTTTTCTACAAGGTGCTTTACTGTAATTCCTATCATGAGATTATATGTTTTGTGAAAGAAGGGACAATCGGTTTTTTTTTTTTTTTTTTTTTGAGACAGAGTCTCGCTCTGTCTCCCAGGCTGGAGCGCGATGGCGCGATCTCGGCTCACTGCAAGCTCCGCCTCCCGGGTTCCCGCCATTCTCCTGCCTCAGCCCCGCCTCGAGTAGCGGGGACTACAAGCGCCCGCCATCACACCCGGATAATTTTTTGTACTTTTAGTAGAGACGGGGTTTCACTGTATTAGCCAGGATGGTCTCGATCTCCTGACCTCGTGATCCACCCGCCTCGGCCTCCCAAAGTGCTGGGATTACAGGCGAGAGCCACCGCGCCCGGCCACAGTATCTTTTTTGTCACGTATGTATCTCTCATGCTTCCCACGCTGCATGACACATAGTGGCATATTTGATATGTATTTGTTGAGTTAATAAAATGTAAACGCACCAACTTTTCTCTTCAGTCAACATTGACCCTACCGTTGGTGAAAGCAGTGATAGCACGATAACTTTTAGACAATTATGAATTGCAAATGACATGTAAGTAAGATTACACTATTAAATACAGACTATTCTGCTTATATTACTATTAGGTTGGTGCAAAATAATGGCAAAAGCACACTTACTTTTGCACCAACCTAATATATTGAAGAAGATAATGAGAATTATTTAGTAATGATTATCTAAGATTATTTAGATTTTGGTATGGCCTCAGTAGAAAATACAGAGCAAGTGTTCATCTAAATTATGATTTCCAAGAGTAATTTTGCTCCTCTACTGAGTAGGCAGAATGATCTAAAAGTTGGTCGGAACTCTCCAATCTTTACTCAAAAGTCACTGCTGGCTTCATCTGTACTAAGGTAGGCTCACTCCAAGGGCCTTTGGGCTGGCTCGTCCCATTGCCTGGAATCCTCTTCCCTTAGATACCTGCTGAGCTATATTGTTCATTGTTTGTAACCCTTGCTACAAATGATAGGATTTTAAAAGATTTTTTTTTCTAATTGTCATTGGTTTTATGAGTTTTTTTTTTTTTTTTCCTTCAGGAAAAACGAAGTTTCATTTTGAAGTCATATAATTTGAAATAGAATTAACTAAGGTAAACAATCCAGAAATGATATTAATAGATAGATAATTCCATTGAAGTCACCATAGGTAGATTTAAAAGCTCATCTTCACTTTACAGAATTTCATGCCTTTTCAATGAAAGGAAAGTAAATGCAGAAACATGATGATTTTCTAATCTCACTTATTAGTGTCAGTTGATTATTGAACATTTTGTTTTTTACGTACATTAATATTAGAAAGGGACAGATTAATAGTCCTTCAAAACTACTGTCAACTTCTCTTTACTTTGTTGTCAATTAAGCATGCATTCGATTCCATATTCCTACAGCAACATTTGATTAATACATGTCTTCTGAGAGCAATGCTTCAGTGTTATTTTAATACTGGTATACTGAGCCAGAAGTAAATATAAAAAAATATTATCTCAGTAGTTACAGCTGAAAAATGGTGAATGCAGAGAGGTTTGCCACAGGACAAATATTTAGTCAACAGAAAATTTCTTAGTTCTGGTTGTGTCTGGGGATAGTGGGAAAATGGAGGAAATTTGCAAAAGATCTTGTGGAAAATATATCTTCTTGACTTTTTAAGTAAATATAAACTTTAAAATGAAAATACCAATACATACCCTTAAGTGTAGATTTTACTTTACCATTTTATTTTATTTTTAAGTGGGACATTAGAGTTTTATTTAATTCCTTTATATACTCCTTCATTATCACTCCATTTCCAATCAAGTTTCAAGTTTCTATTACAATGATTGAAATATGATTTCAGTTTTTAAAATCCATGTCACTAATTTGGATTAGGCTAGGAAAACCTGTGCCGGCCGGGCGTGGTGGCTCACGTCTGTATAACCAGCACTTTGGGAGGCCAAGGTGGGCAGATCACGAGGTCAGGAGATCAAGACCATCCTGGCTAACACAGAGAAACCCCTTTCTAGTAAAAACACATACACACACACAAAAAAAATTAGCCAGGCATGGTGGCGGGCACCTGTAATCCCAGCTACTTGGGAGGCTGAGGCAGGAGAATGGCGTGAACCTGGGAGATGGAGCTTGCAGTGAGCCGAGATCGCGCCACTGCATTCCAGCCTGGGTGACGGAGCGAGACTCTGTCTCAAAAAACAAAACAAAACAAAACAAAAAAACCCTTGTGCCAAAAAGGAGATGTGTCTGTCACATTACGGTTTTATAGGAGAAGGTTTAGTACTGGGAATTGGAATAGGAACTGTTTCAATATATTCTAATTAAATTTTTGACCAGGAAGGTAAATTTCAATGACTTTGGTTTGAGAGTTAAGCTCTAATTGGTACTATAGTTAGACCAGTAATTTTTTTTTTGGCCAGTATTTTATCAAGAGGGAGATTTGTAGAAGATTAGTAAGGTCAGAGAAGTTTAATTTTTGAATTAATTTTATCAAGTATATGGCACTAAGGTAATGGTTGTTTGCAACTTAACTTTGGAAGGGGATCATCATTTATTAGTCCTTTTTGATATTGAAATTTTCTATTTTTTATAAAAGCATTATCATATAAATCAAATAGGAATCTCACAGCTTTTTTTGTTATATCTTTCAGAATATTACTTTTCTATTTTAAGCTTATAGTAAAAATGGGATTTCAGAGTCCCAGTGTTCCAATATTCAACTATACAGTTCTTCCTGAGGTAGATGAAATGTTAGGATCAGATTTGTATCAACTTCCAGATTATTGGTTTTCCTCTTACTTTCTTCTTTGACTTTGGAAAAACAGCTGCCAAGGTTGATTTGAGACCTTTTATGACTTCTCTCACTCACAGACTCAACTATTTTAGCACTGACCTTTGTCCCTCTCTCAGGGATAGAGATAACTTGATACTACTAGTCACAGAGAAGGAAATTGAACATCAAGGAGAGAGGGAAGTAAACTAGAGAGAAGTAATACCAGTGAATTTTAAGGCAAAAAAGAATGGAAATTCCCCCTGGGTATTTTCACACAGAATCAGGTTATAAAAGCAGATAAAAATGTTTTATTGTTTTAGTTTTTTTGTCTGAAGACATAAAAAGAACTGCAGAGATGGGGAGGGAGGGTGTGCCATAAAGTCTTACTTGAAAAAGAGCTCTGATAATCTTGTTAGGCTGAATTTAGACTGTTACAGAATGTCTTTTTTTCCTTTTTACCTCTTCTACTTGTAAATGCATTTATGAGTTCTTTCTGAATTTTGAGTATCTGTGTTTCACCTGAAAGTCTGCACCAGATAGAGCTGAACAGATTGCCAATTCTTTTATCACCAAAACATTGTCCTATTTCCACTCCCTGTAACTATGTCTGCCAAAATTAAAGTACATTCACATGAAAGGAACATGCTTATAAGTCATTATCAAGTGCATGTGCGTTTCCACCATGATTTGTTTTTATCATGATGTTCATAACCATCTGGCATATATGTGTTTTTTGTTTGCTTGTTTATTATTTGTGTCCTCCCTTTGGATGGTAACTTTTGTGAGGAAAAATAAGCATCTTATAAATCTATATTCCATTAGTTAGAGCAGTGTCAGGTACACAGTGGTTGTTAGATGTTGGCTAAACAAATGGATAAATGAGTCATCTTAGGCAGATATTTTTCTGCAGTGAAATTGTGCCCTGTCTTGATTTTGCAGAAATTTCTCACCACCATTTGGAGATCCACACCTGTATGTCCAACTGCCTACTTGACCTTTCCACTTGAATGTCTAGCAGGAATCTCACATGTCCGTAATGTTCCTCCTTATTTTTCAAACCAAGTCCATTCTTAGTCAGATATATGTCATAGACATCTCAAGTAAAAATGTAAGTAGTTACTCTACCTGTATATAATCCTACAAGTTTAGACAGCTCTACCTCCAAAAAAGTTGTTTAACCTATCTACTTTTTTTTCATCTTTTCATTTTCCACTTGGACAAGCTACTACTCTCTCTCATGTAGACCTCTGCAGTGACCTCTAAGTGGTCTCTCTGTTTCTAGTCTTGCCATTCTACCATCTATTCTCCACACAGCAGTTAAAGTGTTACTTAAAAATTATAAACCACTGTAGAGTGCCTTCCCTCTAGAATTAGAATAAAATACAAACTCTTTACTATGGCCTTAAAGAGTTCCATATTCTGGTTTCTGCCTTCTCTTCTACTTCATCTCATTCTACCTTTCTTACTAAACTCCAGGCACAATGACCTTCCTCCCATTCATCAACCAGGCCAAAGTCACATCTAAATCCAGGGCCGTGGAACTTACTATATCCTTTGTTTAGAATGCTCTGCTCCCTATCTTGTCATTGCCAGGTCATCTTGTCATTCAGAAATCAGCTCCAGTCTCCAAAGGAGTCCCCAATCATGCTTCATTACATTCCCTAATTTATTTTCTTTGTAGAACTTAAACTATATAAAATAACCACATAAACTTCTTTTCTAGAACAGAAACTCCATGAGAGCTGAAAGCAAGGACTTTGTCTGTCTGATTACCTGTCCTCTTCCTAGAACAGTGCCTGGCATATACTAGTAGGTGCTCAATAAAATATCGTAAGTATAGACATATCAATGAATATGTAGAGATATGTATTCACAAAAGTTCAAAAGATAGCTAAAATATCCTTGCTGTTTTTGTTGAATATGAAAATGTTTTAGACTTGCTAAAACTATCAATTGACATAGAGATAAGGAAGGAAGCAAAAGACACATAGTTTTTTGAGCTCTAAGCTTATGGAGCAAAGGCAGAGGTGGGGAAAAGCCTGTATGTTCAAGTGACTAGAAAAGCAATCCAGTGCCAGTGTGAGTGGTTTTGTTATTAGGATGGACGTGCCAGTCTTCCTATTACTGCGTCTTCCTGCCAGCTGCCATTTCTCTGAGACATTAGAGTGTCAACTTGAAAAGGCTATGTTCCATAAATCTTACTTAAGGAGCAATCAATGCTTTTTCTTTTAAAAAGTGAGAGTTTCAATTAAGTTTTAGAAAGTAAGGTTATCTTTGAGATGTAAATAGTATGTTAACATTGTGCTGGACTCTAAAAAGCTAAGTACATTAACTTGGAATGTGCTGAGCTAGTGGTAAATTGGTATCCAGCCTGCAGTTGCCAGAGGAGAATTTTTGTCTTGTCTTCACATAGAAGAGAAAATGCAAGGGAGTCTGGGTCAATTAATTGCCTACCGGAGCACTGCCCTATCTATTTCCAGCAGGGAAAACTGAAGAGGGCTGACTGGTTTACTCTGTAAGTAGAATCTTGCTGGGGGAGCTCAGTTTCAAAATCCTAGAAACCATATGTGTTAGTTTAATCAGAGTTTGGCCCGGCGGAGAGTTAAAATGAAAGGAAATTCCACAATTAGAAGGTGTGGAAGTAGAAAGCAGACTAAATCAAGCCTTTAGAGAGGCAGTGTGGGCTGGTGAGATTACATTCTTAGGGTGTATAATAGGCCAAGGTTTTTATTTCCAGATTCTTTCACTTAAGAGCTTCTATGTCTGAATTCTAGTGGAATGGAGGTCTGTCTCAAGCTTTTCTTCTCCTCCATTGTAAGGGCCTCACCTTTGTCATTTTTACCTACAGATGCAAAAAGGGATAGTGCCAGGTTGGTGTGAGGTCCAAATAGAATTTTGTAGTAGAGGCCTGGACTAGAAGCTTAGCTTTAAAATAGGTTTCTTCTTCCTTTCCAGCATGTATTTCCTATTCTGTCTGGTTGGCGTGCTGCTAAAAAATCAGAATAGAAAAGAGAAGACAGTCTTGTGGTGGGTCAAAGGAGCCAGTTTGTAGTTATTTGGGATCTTTGAGGAAACCCCTGCTAAAATAACTTGGTTGTAAGTTATGGATTGTTTATTGCTAATTAACATTGACATGTAACTGTGTGCATGGAGTGTGGCCCAATTAAGTGGAATGGAGCTGAGGCAGAGCTTGGCTGCTTTCCCAATATGATGGAAAGAATGAAGAGTTTAGAAACTGAGTATAGAAGTTTGGAGGATGAATGTGTTTTTAGTCTTAGGAAATCCAGCACTCACAACCTTGTGAGAGGAGCATATAAAAAAAATAAAAGCAGCACACAACAAAAGATCCAACATCCCACCAATCCGCAATTAGAAAATGGTCTAGAAATGATTTTATTATTCACATATATACGGGCTTCCTCTACCCCTCTACCTCCTTTAGGAACTTTATTCCAGTGTTCATTTCTTTTACCACCTTCTCTATTTTCCTAAAAATATAGGACTAGCCCTTCGATTTGTAAATGATTTAAAGTGTTCCATTTTCAAGGTACTGGGGATAAAAAGATGAATACAACAATCTGCACCTTAAGGAATGTAATCTAGTAAGGTAAAAATACATGTAAACAAATTGAATTTTATACAGTATTTTAAGTATAGTAATATAAGTATGCTCAAGGGATAGAGATAGCATTGATTAAAAAAAACTGCTTAAACTCACGTGAAGTGGGTGAGGTGTTAAGAATGAGATCTTTAAATGCATTTAGGAAGAGAACTGTCAAAGCACTAACCAGCTAACTGATTGCTGTATTATATTTGGCATGATTTTATTTATTTATTAGAGGATGGAAAGGCTACTTTAGATTTGTTCTATTCATTTCTTAGACATAGCCTTGTTAAGGAAAATATGGAATTAATGATAATGTTGTATTTATGTAACTTCAAAATGTTGACTAGAAGATAAACTTTAAAAAAGAATGCCAGGGATATAAAATAAGTCCTTTTTTCACACAATAAGTAAAAATGATAATCGACTTGGTTTTTTACATGGTTGGTCAGCTTCCATTCTTGTTTGTACATAAGTCTTCTCTTTTGATCTATAATCAGTATGTATTTTTAAAATGTACCAATCTATGATACAATTTATTTTTAAAATGGACTTAAACCAGGTCTTCAGTGAGATGAATTTGTTCAGTCTAAGAGGCTTTGAACTCTAATTTTTAGGTAGTACTTTGACTACATAAGCAGGGAATTATCTGAGAGTGGTACAATGAAACAAAAATGATTATTAGATTATCTTATATCAAAACTATGTGTTAATTCATGTTGAAATTAGAAGAATTTGAAGCGAGTTCTTCTTTTTCCTTTTATGCTGTAATGGCTTCAGTTTAAATTATGTTATTCAAAGGGTACTGGAGCTTTCATAAATTATTCATTTGCAAAGATTTAGCTATTTCCAGCCACTTCCCCCGAAACAGAAGGGGTTGAGCAAAATGGTTTCTTTTTGCCAAAGCATTCATAAATATCCCTTTGCCTTACTTCCGCAACTAATTTGGGTGTATGTTAGTTTAAGGGACACTTATTTCCCACTATCAGGTTTTCTCATTTAATAGTTCCCCTTTCTAAAACAACTTGGGAATGAGCTTTTTCTCATTCTGATTATCATACAAATTCAGAACTGAGAGAAGAATTAATACTATATATCTGGGGATTTCAGCAACTCTTGAATCTTTCTATGCAAGCTAGTCTTTTCCTTAACATTTGTCGTGTCATATGCTTCAGGAGAAGTAATAGCTCTTTTCTTTTTATGTCTACCTCTATAGGTATCTATAGCAATATGACTATCCTCTGAGATATTCTTGTTCATGTATTTTTGTTACTGTTAGGATGACTATAAATTAATTACAACAATTTCTAAAATTTGTATTTCTGGGGAGATTTTTCTTAGTCTGGACCAAACCTTCCCATTATTGGACACAGATGGTCAGCTAGTAATCAATCATCTATAATTAGGCTTTGGAAAAACCTCATGAGCAAAGACCCTCGATTTGTAGTCAAAGCTACAATTTGTAAGTAATTATGCAAAATTTATATTCTGCGATCTCTTTGGAAGATTAACTCGGTGATTGAAAGATTGCTTCCCTTCCTGAGACAAGTATTATTTAGTATTATTAAAAGAAAAACTTTAGACAAATTAAATTTAACAGAGTTTAATTGAGGGGAAAAAAAGAACCAATTTACCAATTGCCCAGCCCTCAGAATCAGAACAGATTCAATAACTCGGACTGCCACATGACTGGAGAGGATTTATGGACAGAAGAAGGAAAGTGGCACACAGGAAAGGAAGGTGAAGTATGGAAACAACTGAGTTGCTTACAGCTCAGTGTTTGCCTTGTTTGAACATGGTCTGAACAGTTAGCAGCCTATGAGTGGTTGAAGCTCAGCTGCTATGATTGGCTGAGACTCAGCTATTGTTACAGAGTTAGGTTTTCAGTTCGCTTACCTACTAACTTAAGTTACAGTTCCTATGTAAGAACTCAAGTATGCTAGTACAGGGCTTTCTCACATCAGATTTTCCTTTGATTTAACCACACAAATGGTATTATTTATTGCAGTATTTTCAAGCTTTGTTGGGTTTCAAGTTGTGAGTAATTTACCCTTTTCCTTTGCTTCCCCTTTCCATGCTTCAAGTCCCCTAATTGCAGCTTCTGCCCTTGATTGACCTTGTGGTAAAAAAGAATTAGAGAGGTGGAGGTGAAGAATCAGACTGTGGGACATTTCTATAAGAATGGGTTGAGAAGAGCCAAACTGGAAAAAGTAGTAGGTTCATAAAGCAATGGCAACCAAAGCCAGAGAGCAAAGTAAGGAAGAGTAAATGGGTGATAAATGGAAGCAACAAATGCAGAAAACTAATCTTGCAAGAAATGTGGTAATGAAGTGAAAGAGACCAAAGGGTAGTAGCTACAGAGTGTATTAGAATGAGGAAAAATTGTTTGAAGCTAGGACTTGAACATGTTTACCTAGAGGGAGAAGTGAGTGAAAATCGAGAAACTGATGATACAGAAGAGAAAGCATCGTTGTGAAAAAACTCTTGGAAGAGATACAAGAGGCGAGATCAAGAGCTCACATTAGCAAGGAAGCGGAACGTCTTTTGAGAGACTACAATGAGGAAAGAAGTGTGAAGATAGAGATTTTGATGGCAATGGTGTTCAGTTGTTTGGTGAAACACCAGTCTGGATTTTGCTGTGAAGGTACTTTTAAAACTGAATCAACATTCAAAGCAGTAGACTCTGTAAAGCAGATGACTTAAGGGGGGTGGGCCTCATCCGATCAGTTGAAGGCTTTAAGAGTGTAGACTGAGGTCCCCTGAGAAAGAAGGAATAGAAGGAATTCTGTTTCTAGACTGCCTCTGGATTTGAGGCTGCAACATCAGCTCTTCCCTGAGTCTCCGGCCTGCCCTGCAAATTTTGAACTTGCTAGCCCCACAATTGCTTGAGCCAATTCCTTAAAATCTCTCTCTCTCTCTCTCTACACACACACACGCACACACACACTTTATACATACATATATACATACATACTTTATATATACATATACACATACACACACATACAAGAGGGGAGATCAAGAGCTCACATTAGCAAAAAAGCAGAACATCTTTTGAGAGACTACAATGAAGAAAGAAGTATGAAGATAGAGATTTTAATGGCCATGGTGTTCAGTTGTTCGGTGAAACACCAGTCTGGATTTTGTTGTGAAGGTACTTTTAAAGATGAATCAACATTCAACGTAGTAGACCCTGAGTCTACCCATATATACATGTCCTATTGCTTCTGTTTCTGTGGGGAATCCTGACTCATGCAGAGGTTCAGGAGGGAGTGGAAGGATTTTGAAGATGCTCAGGCTAGTCATATCAATCTTTTGGTTAAATGGGAGACTAACATATGTGATGAAAGTAAGGAGTGGGCTTAAAAGTAGAGGTTTCCAAAGAACATTTAAGTGGGTACCTGAGACTGTGACTTCTTCCAGAAAAGGGAGTCTGTCTTATTCATTTTATATCCTAAAATCATAGTGCAGTAGTTGGCATTTTGAAAGTGCTCAACAAATGCCTGCTGTTTATTGAATAAGCCTAACGAGAGGCCTGTGAAGCCAGTTAAGACTAGATTCTGTGAATTTATTATGGTGAACAAATTACCATGGCTCTGTAACATTTGTGAGAATACAAGTTCTCTGGAAGTAGGGACAGAAAGAATAGACCATGGGAAACAGCATGATGAGAACTACTGAGGGTCAGGCGGTTGAGAACAACCAATGTGTCAACCAATGAACTATGATGCCCAGGGTGAGTTGAAAAGAAAAAGGAGCCGCACTGGGATTATTGGTCTGGGAGAACAGGAAGGAGCCAAGGGACAAAATAATATAGACAGGGAGAATGTTTAATGGGAGACGTGGGGTAGAGAAATGGGAAGAAAGGACATGTCCATTAATTTCATAACCCTCAGGATTTTGGTGGCAGAATGGTTCTGAGTGGGAAAAGTGAGCGGGCGAGAAATATTGTGGTTATTTTCAGAATATATGATTTTTTCTATTTATACATATCTTAATTCCTTAATATATAATCCCTTAAAATATATAATATATAATTTAAGAAAGTTGTAAGAAAGAAAAAATACAGTCAGTTCCTGCATAGCATTTCCTACTTTAATATGAAAAATTATGGAGAGTGACACATCTAGCACGAGCAAGCTAGTTTGTTAGGTTTTAGTTCTTTATATACTCCCAGCAGCTATTGAGTGTAAAGAGCACTGAAGGTAGAAGTAGATCTTGGGCTGAACATGGTACCTGATGCCTGTAATCCCAGCACTTTGGGAGGCCGAGGCGTGTAGATCACTTGAGGTCAGGAGTTTGGGGCCAGCCTGGCCAACATGGTGAAACCCCATCTCTACCAAAAAAAAAAAAAAAAAAAAAAAAAAAAAAAAAAAAAAGCCAGGCATGGTGACGGGCACCTGTAAGCTACTTGGGAGGCTGAGGCAGGAGAATTGCTTTAACCTGGGAGACCAAGGTTGCAGTGAGCTGGATTGTACCACTGCACTCCAGCCTGGGTGAGACTCTGTCTCAAAAAACAAAAACAAAAACAAAAACCTTGGTATAAGCCCAGTCATCTGCTAGGTGAATGAACTTGGGCAATTTACATGATCTCATAAAGGTGTTAACTTACAAAAGTTTATTGGCAATACCTTTTACTATTATTGTGAAGATTAAGTGAAATGTACAAAGGTTCTTTTCAACTTTAAAGTTTCAATGCTAAGTAATATTTTATAAATGTTGATTAGATATGGTACTGTTCTTTGAGAGACATTCCACTTGAACAAGACATTTAAGGGTTCAATTTTAGTTATAAAATGGCATAATTAAAACATCTTTCTGTTTATTAGTTTACCATATTTAATTATTGCTAACATTTGACAGAACATTATCTATTTAATCCAAAATACAGACTTAAAATCCACCTTAGTGCACCTTAAATATTGTGACTTTCCTTGTTTATGAGGGGATAGTTCTTATCATTTGTGTTGTTCCCAACCCCCAAGGATAGCAACAGAGGAGATCTGTGTGTGTGTGAACTTACTTTCAATAAAATAAATTCCTAGATGTAGAAAAGTAATTATAAATTGTGTATACTCTGAATACAACTAAAGTCAACCAAAAGGATTCATTTCATATTAGAGTTTATGCTAAAAATAAAGAAAAATACTATGCAATTACACAATCTATGTAATTATTTTCTCACTGAATGTTAATTTATTTTTCTACAATTAATGTTTTAAGTCCTGAGATCCAAGCTCTTTATTGAATTCCTAGACCGGTGTTAAAATTCTACCCAGAATTTACACGTCTTGAGTGTTGAGTCCCTGTGTAATCAATACAGTATTTGATACTAAAATATTTGAACAGGCTGGGTGCGGTGGCTCATGCCTGTAATCCCAGCACTTTGGGAGGCCGAGGTGGGCGGATCACGAGGTCAGGAGATCGAGACCATCTTGGCTAACATGGTGAAACCCCATCTCTACTAAAAATACAAAAAAAAAAAAAAAAATTAGCCAGGCGTGGTGGCAGGCGCCTGTAGTCCCAGCTACTCGCGAGGCTGAGGCAGGAGAATGGCATGAGCCTGGGAGGCGGAGCTTGCAGTGAGCCGAGATCACACCACTGCACTCCAGCCTGGGCGACAGAGCAAGGCTCCATCTCAAAAAAAAAAAAAAAAATGTTTTTTGAACAGTTAATACCCAACATTTCCTGTAACCTAAGGTGATATTTAATGGATTGTACAGTATGAGTCATGACACTGCAATAAGAATCCTTTGGACTTTGGACTCTTAGGGAGGAAGAAACTCTTTCTATCAACATGGCTTTAAATGACCCTGATGCTCTGGCCTCATTATCACAGAAAGCAGAACTCATATCTTGGCAGGACACAGGAAAGAAAATGAAAATGTAGGAACAGAACATTCAGGTTAGAGAGAAAAAGATAATTTGGTATTCTTGAAGTCATTTCTGAGAGTATTAGTTAGGATATAAACTGGGCTGCTGCAACAAACCCCATTGCCAAAAGAGGGGGGTTTAAATGAGATAGAATTTTATTTCTTATGTAACAGAGAGCAAGGTAGATGGGCAGTCCAGGGCAGGTGGCATGTCCTGCTCAGTGAGACCATCTAAGGATCCTGGATACTGGGACAGCTTTGCCATCATCATGTGACTTCTTTCTCTAGATCTCAAGCAGCTCCATTAGGTGTTCCATTTCCCAGCCATCAGAAGGAGAGAAAGAGGGAATGAAGGACAAGCTTCTTCCTATGGGGGTGATCCAGAGGTTGTTCGTGTCACTTCTATTCACATCTGCTTGTGTAGAACTTACACAATCATACTTAACTGCACGAAGGATTGGGCAACCTAGTTTATAGCTGGGAGGATTTATGTCCTGAAATTGATAGCATCATCTTTTCATCTCCCCTCTCTCACTATTAGCACATAATCTATAACTGAGTTTGAACAATCCGACTTCCAAATGATTTCCATTATTCTCCATATTCCTAACAACACTCTAGTCTAAAGCGTCCTCATCCTTGCCTGGTTTACTACAATGACCTAATTGGTCAGCATGCTTCCATTCTTGCCCCACCAAGTCATTTCTGATACCGTAGCTGCTAATTCTTAAGAATAGAAACCAAATCATCACTCTTCTTTAAGGCCTTTGGTGTCTATTTCCATAGAATAAAATCCATAGCCTGCACCATGAGCCATAAGACCTGGCAATGACCTGGCTCTAGTCTACCCAGTGCTATCCTTGCGCCATGCTTTCCACCAGTCACTGTGTTCTGGCCTCTCTGGCCTCCACCTTTTTTAGAACACATTGATCCTTTCCCCACCTCAGGCCCTTATCCCCGCTATTCTTCATCCTGTAAAGCTTTTACTGGGGTCTCTGCATGGCTGGCTCACCCTCATCTCTTGGTTCTCAGCACAAATGTCAAATATTTTGAGAATCTTTCCTGACTGCCCTTTGTAAAGCAGCATGTCTTATTCCCAGTGACTCTTTATTACATTATTTTTTTTCTTCATAGCATTTATTAAATTATATAATAATCCTGTTTGTTTATTGATTGATTATTTAATTGTCTCCTTTCATTAGAAAATAATCCTTAGGAGGGCAGTTTCTTTGGCTTATCCTGGTTCTCAGATTCTGGCCCATGAAAGGAACTCAAAAGATTGCCATTGAGTGAGTGACTAAGTGAGTTAGGTACACTTTATATATTTCTTACAATAAGAATCTGGTGCCCATTGTGGGAAAACCAGGTAAAAGGAACCTTGCACAGATTTGCCTCCACTAGCTTTACTTCTGACTTGGTTGTACTGCATGTTACACCTAAGCCATGAATTTATCAACCTCAGATGACCTTTGAAGTTTTAGTCATTCTCCTCTGTAGTAGGCTGAATGATGGTCCCTAAAAGTTGTGTTCATGTCCTAATACCCAGACCCTGTGAATGTTACTTTATTTGGAAGGAAAAGTCTTTGCAGATGTAATTAAGAATCTCGAGATGAGATCATCCTGATTAACTGCATGGGTCCTAATCCAATGACAAATGTCCCTGTAAAGGCGGAGGGATATTTGAGCCTTAGAGGAGAATGTCATGTGAGGATAGAGGCAGAGACCAGGGTTTTATAGTCACATCTCAGGAATGCCTGAACCACCAGAAGCTGGAAGAAGCAAGAAAGGATTCTCCCTTAGCGCCTTCGGAGTAAGCATAGCCCTGCTGATGGCTTCATTTCAGACTTCTGGCTTCCTAAACTTTGAGAGAATAAGTTTCTATTGTTTCAAGCACCTGAATAATCTTTAATATAAATAAGTCCCAAATATTATAGGGACTATACTAACAAATAATTTGTCATTTACCTGAGATTCTAATTTAACCGGACATTCTGCATTCTTAGTAAATCTGACAATCTTACTATAATCCTATGACTATTTGAAAATGAATAATTGACTGGGAATGATGTAGCGATTCTGCCAAGTAAGAACTGGCATCAAATAAAAAAATCAATATAAGTTAAAGGAAGTGAAATTGGTATTACAGAAATTTTAAATATGCTATAAAGTTCTAAAATTTTGTCCAGAGAAGTAACTAAAAATGCCTAGAATTATAAAAGATTTTAACATTTTAAATCAGATGTAAAATTATCTTAGAAAATTTGTTTCATGTGACTTTAAAAAATAAGAACTAAAGTCCATCTGATCCTGACTTCATTTCTAGAAATCTCTAGAGAATTAAGATCAAATTGGGACTGCCTCATATTTCTATTTCCAGCAGTTTATTAGATTCAGCTTGAAAACAGGTAAATTAAAACACAGGAATTAAAAAAAATTGGACTGAAAACAGCTTTTGATGAGGCACTTTAAAAGACGATCTTCCCCAAGTGCCTGCAGGTGTTTCTAGAAATGAGCAAGGAACCTCTAGAAACCCATTTTTCCTTCATGTGCCTCAGGAGCAACTAAGACCACCCATGAGGCAAGATTCTGTTTTCCCATTTAAATTTTGCATTCTTAATGTTTATAATCACTATCTTTTTTCCCCTTATGAGGAAATATCATGCAGGCTATTAAATAAGTAATTAAATCCATTTTAGGATGAGTTGAACAAGCAAATAGGGTGCAGAAAGGAAGGAGGAGAGATGGAGAGAGGGGAGAGGAGAGGAGAAGGGAGACAGGAGAGAGAGAGAGAAACAGAGCAAGAACTCACCCCCCAAATCTGTATGTTTCCTTAATGAAAGCCTAAGTAAATTGGGTAGATTTCATGTTTCTTACAAATAAGAATCAGGTGTCCGTGGTGGGAAAACCAGGTAAAAAGAACCTTCTGCAGAAAGTTTCCTCTCTTGGCTTTATTTCTGACTTGGGTGTACTGAATGTTATACCTGAGACAAAGACAACCTCCCTTCCTCCCTTGCAATTGAAGAATTTAGATTCTGTAGGAAGGAAAGAGCAACAGGGACAAGAGAAATAAAGAGGGAGCCCTGAGTGTGAGTTGGAGGTGGAATGCGTGTGAGGTGCATGGGCAGCTGGGGGCAGTGAAGAGGGCAGAGACTTTTTAAAGAGGCTGTCACAGGAGAAAAACAGAATTTGAAAATAACTTCCCACCAAAGACAGAGCAATAGAAGTCGTTGATCAGTCCCAAAGGAAGTTTCTGGAGGATCTGATATTTATTCAATAACTTATTCCTCAATTATGAATTAACTACTTGGTATGTGTCATGAATTGTGCTAGGTGCCGGGGTTTCCCCAAAGAAACAGTCTGTCCTTATTTGAGAGAGTGGAGTATATAGAGAAGAGAAAGATGTTAAAAAAGAAGTACAATAAAGACTAAGTGCTACAACAACAGAAATGTTTATAGTGTATAGGAAACATACAAAAGGGAGGAAGGGAGCAAAGTGGAAGTGGGTATGAAAATCTTTATAGAGTTGGTGCCTAGGTTAAAATTTGATGATTTATTAGATTAGGGAAAGCTGTTCTCTGAGGTTAGGCACAGGTTTTAAAGGAGCTAGTGAAGATTCTGAGAATATTCAATAAAATAATTATATTTATGAATAGCCACCCTTTATCAAGTGCCTTCTACATGCCAGGAATTGTGTGTACATTACATTAAATCTTCACAATAACCTTATGAGGAAGGGATTCTTGTCCACGTTTTACAGATGTGGATGCTTACGGTAATGAGTATGAAGAATTACGTAGGTTAACACAGTGTCTGAGCTCAAAAACAAACTCTTGAGTGCCATGTTTTCCATTTTGCCTTGCTTCCTGAGTATTAGAAAGTACATATATTAATAATTATTCTGAAGTGTCTCCTAATTAAAGTATTGAGGATTTGATAGTTAAATTTCAGTTGTTTCAATGGAGAGAAACCTATTTCCTGATAAAAACAAAAGTTGATAGTCTCTGCTTTTAGTGGCTGTGCTCTCCACCAGAGCCACGTACTCTGTGTAACATTCAAGCCGGCTTTCTCTGAAAATCTCTTCATTGAAACACAGTTATCAGAGAATGCAGTGCTTTGACTTAGCACACAAACCAACAATATTATGTTAAGTACCCACTGGTGTAAACTGATTTGGTATTTAGGTGTCCTTTTACAACATCTGCCTTATGTCTTCAGGAGATGGCTTCTATTGGTATCCTTGACGTAGCATGACCATTGGTCAGTCGGGGTAGCTGCTCTGAAATGTGCTTTAGTGGAGTGCTCCTTAAACTTTAATGTGCTTTTTGATCCCCTGGGGACCTTGTGAATCCGTGGGCCTGAGGTGGGGGCTGACATTCTGCTTTTCTCAATATGGAACCTCCCACGTGGTGCTGGCGCTACTGACCCACAGACCGCATTTTGAATAGCAAGGGCTTAAAATAAATGGAGGCGCTCTGCCTTGATCCCACAGTACCATAAGTTGTAAACAATTTATTAGAAAATAATTATTGGGTGCCTGCATTGTGCAGCCACTGTGCAAAACACAAGATATGTTTATGAAAAAGTACAGTCTCTGCCTTTTAGACACTTGTATTCTTGATGTGCAGCCCTGAATGTGGGGTGGGGTAGGGAGGGGAAAATTATTCTTTTATTTTTGTCTGCATTGTGTCACAAGTTATAGTGAGTACCTTTGTTTGTAACTCAAGATTTTAAAAAGCGACTTTTAAGAGTATCTTATGTTGTAGTAGGGAAGAGAAACAACATGTAACATGTTAAGGCAATATTAAGTGTTACTTTGAGAGCAGGGTGGGGAAATCTCACTCCAGGACTTTTCATTTTATTCTAAAACAAATGAGGATCCAGTCAAAGTTATTTTGGGGTTAATAGGGACATGATTACCATCTAAATAATAGTTTAGATTTTAAGTGTTTTCAGCACAAAAAATAATTATGTGAAGCAATGCATATATTAATTAGCTCCATCTAGCCATTCCATAATGTATGCATATTTCAAAAACATCGTGTTGTACACAATAAATATACAGAGTTTTTTGTCAATTAAAAATAAATAAAATAAAATGATAATTTAGGTTTCAGACTGATATGCAAGATCTTCAAATCAGGTGAAGGAAGGTGATCTTCCTTCCTGGAGGCAGGAAGCACAGTTTATAGTTTATTACTATAAATGTGGCAAGTGAAGATTGAAAAAAGAGGGTGGATTTGAGAAGACAGAATTGGCTAGTAGTAGTTGTATATAGGGAATGAAGAAAAGAGACACGTCCAGATGACTCCCAGTTTTTTGATTTGAGTGGTTGAATGGATGTCGATCCCATTTATTGAACAGAGAGCATAAAAAGGAGGAGACTTTGTAGTGTGAAGTGGGAATGGCCCTTCGAAGTTAAAATGTCCAGTGGATTATTGGAGATAGGGTTGTAGGATTTAGGACAGGTGCCTGGACTGGAAATAATAGACTTGGATGATGATTGAAGCTCGGATAATAGTTAAGATCATCCAGGGAAAACATCTGTTGCTGAGGCTTTTAAGCTAGATTCTCAGAGAGTACACATATGGGCTTCAGTGAGTACTGCACCTTTACAGTTTGTATGAAAATTTTAAGTTTTATATTCATTTTTTTTCTGGAAATAATGGTTCAAAGGTTTCATGACTCTCAGAGGGGTCTTTTGCCCTGAGAAGTTTAAGAACCACTAGAGTAGAATGGGAAGAGAGACCAGTACCGGACCTGAGACACCAATAGGAAGGTGTGTTAAAAAAGAAGAATCACTAAAAAGAGAACTACCATTTGATCCAATAATCACACTACTGGGTATCTACCCAGAGGAAAATAAGTTATTGTACGAAAAAGATACTTGCACATGCATGTTTATAGCAGCACAGTTCACAAAATCCAAAATCCAAAATCCAAAAATGTGGAACCAGCCCAGATGCTCATCAATTAATGAGTGGATAAACTGTGTTGTGTGTGTGTGTAGTATGTACACACACACACACACACACGGAATACTACTCAGCAATAAAAAGGAATGAATTAATGACATTCTCAACAAACTGGATGGGATTGGAGACCATTATTCTAAGTGAAGTAACTCAGGAATGGAAAACCATACATTGTATGTTCTCACTAATACATGGGAGCTAAGCTATGAGGATGCAAAGGCATAAGAATGATACAATAGACTTTGGGGACTCGGGGGAAAAGGTGGGAGGGGGGTGAGGGATAGAATACTACAAATCAGATTCACTGTACACTGCTTGGGTGATGGGTGCACCAAAATCTCACAAATCACCACTAAAGAACTCAGATCATGTAACTGAATACCACCTGTTCCTCAAAAACCTATGGAAATAAAAAAAAATTAAAAAATTAAAAAATCAAAAGTAAAAAAGAAAGAAGAATCAAAGTCTCAGAATAGAATCTTGGGGAAATGTCAACGCCAGGGAAACCTTAATAGGTTTTGCCAGGCTCTGCAACTTCAAATGCCTCTTATATTTTCCCACATTCTTGCTGGTATAGATTCTGGGGAAAGAAAGGCCTAGGGTCTGGAAGACTTGAGCCACAAACACTGTTGGGGCTTGGGAGAGGAAATAACAAATCAGGAGTGACAAGGTGGGACTAATGAAGAGGAATAGTAAGTGTTTGGTTGAACTTCAGCCTAGGGATTTTTGGAGGTTCTTCTTAGAATTTTCTTAAGCCTAAAAATTTCTAGTTTCATCTTTGGTAAGGAAAATAAACATGCTTCCTTCAGTGTAAAGAATTCTTGTCCATGGAACACGTACCTGGCTTTTTATTCAATTGGCTATATGGAATAAGATGAAAGGAGAGTCCAGCACTGGCTTTATCTGGTAAAATTAAGATAAAGCATCAAATGTCCTTTGAAGTACAAATAGAATATTCATTTCTGATTCATGTTCCTTGCAAATACATTATGTTTTGGAAGGCTTTCACACACCAACTGGACTAAGAACAACTCAAGCTTGATCCTGTGTCTGTTTTTTTTATTTTTTAATTTTTAGCACTTAACACTATCAATACCTTTGTCCTCACAACTCAACTTTCTGCTTATTTTTATAGGTTTAGAGCAGAAACTTAGGAACTTTGTTATAGTGCTAAAAAAACAGATGATACTGTAATCGGGATAGGGAAGACATAGGGCAGACATAGAGCTCTCTGTTACTAATAGATTTGTGTCTGGAGTGTTTACTTGGTGGCTAAATACTGTGTTTCTACCCTGGCAAGTCTTCTTTATATTGTTAATTGCATTAGTTTTCTATTGCTGCATAACAAATTCCCCACAAGCCCAGTGTTTAAAATCAGCAGTTATCTCATGTAGGAGGCCTTAGTTCCTTATGATGTAAACTTTGTTATAAGGTTGTTTGAGTGTCCTTGTGACACGGTGGCTAGCTTCCTCCAGATCGAGTGATTTAAGAAAATGAGATGGAAGCCTTGATGTCTTTTGTGACCTACCTTGGAGGTCAAACACTATCATTTCTGCAACATCCCGTTGGTTATATAAGTCTGTTCTATGCAATGTGGGAGAGTACACAGGGCATGAATAGGAGGCAAAAGAGGCATACCAGGAGGCAGAGATTGTTGGGGACCATTGTGGAGGCTGGCTGCCACCATAATGAAAACTGTTTTCCCAAATAAATGTTCTCCTGGACAACTGAGATCATGAATTCCGTTGCAACTATCTTATCACCAACATCACCAAGCATGCTACTTTAGGGGTATTCCAAAGAGCTGCAAAATCACTCAAGAGACACAGGTAGGTCTAGAAATAAAGATACTGTCAATGACATCACTAGTTATGAAGAACACAGTGCCTATGAATTTTCACTTCTGTTTTAAACACATCCAGTGGTCTCTAAGTTGAGGACTTTAGGTCTTTCTGTGAATCAGCTTTAATGGATGGTAGTGCCAGGTAAAGTTGGGGTTCAGCAAAATAGTTAATAAATGTGTTTTCAGTAGATTGAACTTGGATAGGTACCAGTTGCTTTTAGTCAAGAATCCTCTCCAGGAGGATTATGTCCTTGCTGCCTGGAAAGCAATTGCTCCATCTCCTCCTATTCCATCAACCTGTAAAAGGCTACCCTATGGAAAGCATTCATGTACAAAGAGTTTCATGATCCCTAAAAATGTCTTCCCTGTTTCCCTTCCTTTCTTTTTGGGCATCCCCAAATGCCATTCCTTGTTTAAGTATGATTAAATTCTAGGATAACTCGTGACAAATTGTAAACTTGGAATTAATATAGGTTGGGAACTTCATAAGGTTCCTTTTACATGTCCCATTGGAGATTAATAAGGATGTGAAGCACCGAAGGGAAAGTCAAAATAGGATGCAATATAGGTCAGGTTAGACCTTGGTCCATAATCTGCCTCCAGCAGCTCTGTTTGGCTGCCTGAAGGGAGTTACTCCATGTTGTGAACATGAGAATCACTGCCAGGAACCAGGGACAGGTATGGAGATCTTTCAAAGTGAGTTAATTTCATCTTTCTGGATTCAGAGAAAGAAGCTGGCCTGAGAGTGTGTGGGAAGAGAAGATGTGTTCTGGGAATCACTGCTAGCTTTTATGATACTGGGTATTAAGGAATACGCTTTTGAAATTTAGAAAGGAATAGTGACTATGATCTTATTTTAACCTGCTGTTCTGTCAAATAATTTAAGTGATAGTTATATTTTAGAGCAGTTTGATTTTACCACCTGAGGAATAAATCAAGAAAAAGGGAAAATTTTAAATGGGCTAAGTAGGGGGATAGCAGGCTTAACTAAATCATTAGTACTCTAGTGACTGCTTGTATTGATTCTGGAAAGTAAAGATGCAACTAAATTCACGTTAACTTCAAATTATTGCCCAGAAATTTATACCTGTTTTTATATCTTTATTGACAAAATAATGCAAATATGCCACTTAAATTCTAATGGGGACCTGACTCCTTTTTCAAGGAAATTACTGCTTATTTTGTGGGTAAAATTTGTGTGCAATTCACAGAAGACATTGCCTTAGTAATTGTTAGAGCATATGGGTAAAGTAGAGAAGTGGGAAACATGAGTGGCCCCATCTGGACCTATGGGCAATTTAATCAAGGTCGCATGTTATGTGACGACTAAATCTGGAAGTACAATTAGTAAATAGCCTTGATGTCCAATTTTCTCCATACCATTAGACTGGCCATTCATTTATTCATTTTTAAGATAGGCAAAATATTAATATCTCTGATGTCTATTTGAGTAAACTAAGTAATGCTGCAGTAACAAGCAATTCTCAAATCTTACTGGTTTAAAAAGACCAAGGTTTGCTTTTTGCTTAGCCACATGTCATTCACAGGTCTGCATGGGTTCAGGTCAATGTCACTTTACTCCATGATATAGACTGATGGAACAAACTCTGTTTAGGATATTGCCTGTCTTAGGACAGAAGGAAAGGAAAGCTGTGGGAATCCATGAGCTTGCTTTTAAAGATTTTGCTTGGAAGTGTGTTACTTGAGCCCGTATTTCATTGGCCAAAGCAGGTCACTCGGCCAATCCTGGTTTCAAAATGCAGGGATGTACAATCCTCACTTATAGAGCCGCCCTGCAAGCACCCAGGCAAGCCCACTATCACTAGGGTGGGGAAGATAATTCTCTAGGGAAGTCAGCAAATACATTAAACACTAATACAATCCACCAAACTCACTCAAGGAGTATTTGTAATGAGACTAGCATAAGATGTAAATGTGATAATGTTTGTAAATTTGTAAGAAAAATTGTAGAGCCTTGTATTTATGTCATTATTGTTATTATTAGTAGTAGACTGATAGTAATATATAAGGAACTATATGAGTTAAATATCTGTTGAATGAGAATGCATAAGACAGTAGCTTTAAGGAGACTTGTCTAGAAGGGGAGATAATATATGTGCAAAAATACAAAAAAGTGCTAAAAGACAATTATAAAACTTTATGATAATTCAACAGAAGAAATAATTTCTTTTAATTGGAGAATTTTGGAATCATTCAGGTTAGCTGGGTACATTGAACCTTTCCCCAGCAATGCTCCATAGCTAAAGACCAGCTATAGGCTTGTCCAGGTGACTAGTGATTTCATACGTTTCTGCACTTTTGAACCTAGGACATTTCACCGGATTGGACAAGGCTAGTAAGGTGAAAGAGAAGAGGCCTGAAGATTGCAGAGAGCTAGTGACAACATCACTGAAATGGTTGAGATCCACAGTGTGTCAGGAGGTGAGTGTTTCTAGAGAGGTGCAGTAGATGGGAAATGAGAGGACATGAATTCAGTAAGCTCCTTAACCTCCTGTCTCATTTATCAAATGGGTCTGATGAAAGTGATATATGTGAAAGCACCTGGCATAATATTGGTCAAATTATGGTGCTTGATGATGGAATGGTGCATAAATAAATAAACACAGGCTCTCAATCAATGTTGGGTGAATGTGAATCTGAGAAGGGGCTTTATTGAGTGGGATAATAAAGAAGGACCAAAGGAACAAATACCATTGTAAGTGAGACCAGGGTCATAGAATTGAGCTAGTGGAAGGGATCAATAGAAGATCGTGGTCATTGCAGACTTTTTCTCTTACATATTAGGACCTCTCTTAACCTAGCTTCTCCTGTTTCACTGATGCTTTTTATTCCCACCATAAATCTTACTACACATAAATCCAACGTGTGCGTATACTGCACACTCATGATTAGGAGACTAGTCTCTAGCAAGCTGTGACCCATTTGCTTTCCTCTTTTAAATTTGTCTGCTTACAGAAAGCATGGCATTTCCCCCAAAGCTTTTTACACCAGTTGCACCTGAAATGATGTAATTTAAATAATACATAAACAGATCAAATATAAATGCAAAATTTGGGTTGAATGATGTGTAGAGATGCAATAAAATTTAATTGCTAAAAATATTGCTCTCCAAGTAGACGTAGGCGAGAAACATTGAGGACTGAAAAATAATGTTGGCCGGGCATGTTGGCTCACGCCTATATTCCTAGCACTTTGGGAGGCCGAGGCGGGCAGATCACAAAGTGAAGAGATCGAGACCATCCTGGCCAACAGGGTGAAACCCATCTCTACTAAAAATAGAAAAATTAGCTGGGCACGGTGGCACATGTCTGTAGCCCCAGCTACTCGGGAGGCTGAGGCAGGAGAATCGCTTGAACCCGGGAGGCAGAGGTTGCAGTGAGCCGAGATCGTGCCACTGCACTCTAGCCTGGGCGACAGAGTGAGACTCCATCTCAAAAAAAAAAAAAAAAAAAAGAAAAGTGATGTTGAAGAGTTCTACACTTGCTTTCTCCCCAACCCCCTGCATGGTAGAGCATCATAGAGAGGATAAAACTGTGGACTCCGGAGCCAGACCTGCCAGGATTGGAATCTGGCTTTACCCAGTTGGCAGCTGGGTGACCCTCAGTGCCTCAGTTCCTCATCTGTAAACTAGAGATAATAAATAATCCCAATCTCATTAGGTCATTATGTGGCTGCAATGACTTCCCTCATAAACTATTCAGGGTTAGGGAGACTTCACAGGTTAAGGGCATAGTGCTCTATAAGAGTCCTCTCATTTCAAACACCAGGCACAGGCTTGGGGTCCTCAGGGCACCCTGGCTTCTGATGAGCTGCCTAGAAATTGGGGGTTTCTACCACCCAATCAGCCTCAATTATTTGTTAGAATAACTCACAGAACTTAGGAAGGTGCTATGCCATCATAACTTGGAGATATTTCAGGTTTGGTTCCAGCTCACTGCAATAAAGTGAGTCACACACATTTTTTTGGTTTCCTGTTGCATATAAAAATTATGTTTACACTGTATCATAGTCTATTAAGTGTATAATAGCATTATGTTTAAAAATGTACATACCTTAATTTAAAAAATATTTTATTATTAAAACATGCTAAAAATTATCTGAGCCTTTAGCGAGTTATAATCTTTTTCGTGGTGGTGGGTTTTGCCTTGATGTTGATGGCTGCTGACTGATCAGGGTGGTGGTTGCTGAAGGCTGAGGTGACTGTGACAATTTCTTAAAATAAGACAACAATGAAGTTTATTGCATCAATGGACTCTTCCTCTCACAAAATAGCATGTGATGCTATTTGATAGCATTCACCTAGAGCAGAAATTCTTTCAGAACTGTATATTCTAAATCATTTGTTGTCATTTCAACAATGTTTACAGTATTTTTGCCAGGAGTCGATTCTCAAGAAACTACTTTCTCTGCTCATCCATAAAAAGCAACTCCTCACCCATCCATGTTTTATCATGAGACTGGAGCAATTCAGTCACATCTTTAGGCTCCCCTTCTAATTCTGGTTCTCTTGCTATTTCTACCACATCTGCAGTCATCCAGGTTTTGTTGTTCCAAAGTAGAGTGGATTTAGCATAATTCTTAAAAGTCCCAGGATTTTTGGAATGATAAGTGAACACTGGCTTCAATGTAAAGTCAATAGCTTCCTTAGCCTTTCATAAGAGAGTCAGCTTGTCCTTTGAAGCTTTGTAGGTGGGCATTGACTTCCCCTCTCTAGCCATGAAAGTGCTAGATGGCATCTTCTTCCAATAGAAGGCTATTTTGTCCATGTAAAAATCTATTGTTTAGTGTAGCCACCTTCATCAGTGATCTTAACTAGATCTGGATAATTTGCTGCATTTCTACATCAGCACTTGCAGGTTCACCTTACACTTTTATGTTAAGGAGATGGCTTCTTTCCTTAAATAGCATGAACCAACCTCTGCTAGCTTCCAACTTTTCTTTTGCAGCTTCCTCACCTCTATCAGCCTTCACAGAATTGAGGAAAGTTGGGGCCTTACTGTGGATCAGGATTTGGCTTATGGGAATGTTGTGGCTGGTTTGATCTTCTATTCAGATCACTCAAAATTTCTCCCTATCCACAATAAGGCTTTTTTGCTTTCTTATCATTTGTGAGTTCACTGGAGTAGCACTTTCAATTTCCTTCAAGGACTTTTCCTTTGCATTCACAACTTGGGTATTTAGTGAAAGAGACCTTGCTTTCAGGCTGTTTTGGCTTTCAACCTGCCTGCTCACTAAGCTTAATCATTTCTAGCTTTTGATTTAAAGTGAGAGATGATGATTTTTCTTTCATTTGAACACTTATGGGCCATTGTACAATGGATTATTAATTGGCCTAATTTCAGTATTGTCATGTCTCAGGGAATAGGGAGGCTCAAGAAGAGGAAGAGAGATGAGGGAATGGCTGGTTGGTGGAGCAGTCAGAACACACACAACATTTATCAGTTAAGTTCGCTGTCTTATACTGGCATGGTTTGTGGTGTCCCCAAACAATTACAATAATAATATCAAAGGTTACTGAGCACACACCACCATAACTGATATAATAATGATGAAAAAGTTTGAAATATTGCAAAAACTACCAAAATGTGACAGAGAAACATGATGTGAGTACATGCTGTTGGAAAAATGGCAACTATAGATTTATTTAGTGCAGGGTTGTCACAAACCTCCAATTTGTAAAAACAGAATATCTGTGTAGCAAAATAAAGCAACTCACAATAAAACAGTGTACGCCTGTACTTATAGCTACAATTTTATTATAGCAAAAGGATACAAATCAGAACCAACCAAAAGGAGAGATGCATAGGATGAGGTCTGGGAGGAGCTGAAATGTGAGGCTTCTAGTCATCCTCTCTCAGTGGAGACCTAGACATCACTACTTCTGTCCAGTACATCATTGTGTGACAACACTCAAAAGTATCACCAACCAGGGAAGCTCACTGAAGCTTCTTTGTTGTCAGAGTTTTAATTGGGCTTTCATTACATAGGGATGATTGATTGGATCATTGGCTCCAGCTTCCTTCTCCTGTGATATCAGATGGCTCAAAGCCCCAGCTCTCTAACCACATGTAGTTGGTCTTTGTGACATGCAGCAAAATCTTTCTTGGATAAATACACTTCTTTTCTATCTTATCTCCCTGTTTCCATCTTGCCAATTTTTTTTTTTTTTTTTTTTTTTGAGACAGGATCTTGCTATGTCACCCAGGCTGGAGTGCAGTGGCACAATCACAGCTCACTACACCCTTTCCCTCCCGTGCTCAAGCAGTTCTCCCACCTCAGCCTCCTGGGTAGCTGCGACTACAGGCATGTGCCACTATGCCCGGCCAATCTTTTTTTTTTTTTTTCTAGAGACAGATCTCCCTATATTATGCAGGCTGGTCTCAAACTCCTAGGCTCTAGTGATCCTCCCACCTTGGCCTCCCAAAGTGTTGGGATTACAGACATGAGCCACTGCGCCTAACCAAAACTTTATTTATTTATTTATTTATTTATTTATTTATTTATTTATTTATTTGAGATAGAGTCTTGTTCTGTCACCCAGGCTGGAGTGCAGTAGTGCAATCCTGGCTCACTGCAACCTCTGCCTCCTGGGTTCAAGTGATTCTCCTGCCTCAGCCTCTCAAGTAGCTGGGAATACAGGTGCCTGCCACTACCTCCATCTAATTTTTATATTTTTAGTAGAGACAGGGTTTAACCATGTTGGCCAGGCTGGTCTCGAACTCCTGACCTCAGGTGATTCACCTGCCTCAGCCTCCCACAGTGCTGGGATTTCAGGTGTGAGCCACCATGCCCGGCCCCAAATTTTTATTCTTTAAAAAATCAGGAACTTCATGCAGATCAGATTTTTATGGTTGTCCTATGAGAAAACTAATATTCAAATTCATTTGCTGTTACTACACATACTAATATTATTATAGTTATTCAGGTCACTTATACCTGTAGTAATAGTAATCATGGCATCATTATACTAATGGTGAATATTGAAAGAGATGGTGAAAATGCTGTGAGCTGGTAAAATTTGATGGCTATTAATATTTTTATCTTGGTTTCTTTTTTTTAAAAAAATGGGTTGCATAATATTTGTTATTCAATGATGATTTAATATAAATTAATAGCTAGCATTTACTGACTATAAGATACATGCTGACTTCTATTCCCAAAAAGACTAAGAGAGAAATCCTAATACCTATATCTACATCTACTCCTGCATCTATCATCTATTTAGGTATAGAATAAGTATAAAATACTGGGGCATTAAAAACACATGCCAAAATGTCTTGTGAATATCGAAGGCTAAGAAATGACATGCAGCACTTTCCAAATGTATTTGCCTATAGGGTCCTTTTTTATGAGAATTCCCATTAATGCCTGAAAGAACACCAAACAGGGCAACCCCCATCCCCTACCAAACAAAAACCCAAAAAACCCCTTCCCACAATAAAAAATATGTGTCAAAGCAGCCCCTAACCAAAGGCAAACACAATATTCTTGATGTTCTTATGCAAAAATGGTTTGGCTTATATTTTTCAAGTAGCTGTTAACACTTTGGCTATTTTATGTTCTAGTTAATTGTTTTTGAAATACTCTTATAGAACAGAAGTAGTATGAAATAATTGTAAAAATAAAAAATTTAGCAGCATTTACCAAGAATCTAATGCTGAATGAGGAAGCAAGAACACAAGGATGTTGCACAGACTGTACCAATAGATGTTCATAGTGTGACTATGCCATTAAGAAGATGTTAAATTACGTATCTATTCTTTAAGAATAAATTTTTGGAATGATGGCGGAAAACAATAATTTAAAAACCCCTTGGTGGCCGGGCGTGGTGGCTCACACCTGTAATCCCAGCACTTTGGGAGGCCAAAGTGGGCAAATCACGAGGTCAGGAAATCGAGACCATCCGGGCTAACACTGTGAAACCCTGTCTCTACTAATAAAATACAAAAAATTAACCGGGCGTGGTGGCGGGTGCCTGTAGTCCTAGCTACTCCGGAGGCTGAGGCAGGAGAATGACATGAACCCGGGAGGCGGAGCTTGCAGTGAACTGAGGTTGAGCCACTGCACTCCAGGCTGGGTGACAGAGCGAGACTCCGTCTCAACAAACAAACAAACAAACAAACAAAAATACAAACAAAAACCCCTGGTATAAAATTTTTGTTTTGTTCGAAAATTTATCTGCAAAATTAATTTATACAAAGCATCTTGTTTCCTAGCAGGTTAATGGATGGGAGGAGGGCTGTGATTGGGAAGAAAGAGGCCTATGATCAGGACCACTTAGCAACTTTGTGGATCAAGTTTTTCAATTTCTCTGAACCTAACATTTCTCAGATGTAAACTAGAGATGGCAATGTCTGCTTCACAGGATTATTGTGAAAGTAAAATGAGACAAAATACATGAACTCTTCTAGCACTTGCCTAGAAGACAAGACTGTTATAAAGCTTCTTTAAAAATAATTTGCTATTGTTATTCAAAATCTAGAAAGCCCTGAATAATTCAATTTTCCTTAGACTTTATCTGCTGATAATCTAGGACGTTTGGAGTTGTTTTTTTTTTTTTTTTTTTTTTTTTTTTAGTGAACTTAGAGTTAACAGGGCCAACCACTGAAGGATGGCAGGACAATGAGGTGTGAGAAAGGTAACTGAATTTTGCAATTACCGATGACTTTTTTTTTTTTTTTTTGAGATGGAGTCTTGCTCTGTCACCCAGGCTGGAGTGCAGTGGCCGGATCTCAGCTCACTGCAAGCTCCGCCTCCTGGGTTTACGCCATTCTCCTGCCTCAGCCTCCCGAGTAGCTGGGACACAGGCGCCCGCCACCTAGCCCGGCTAGTTTTTTGTGTTTTTTAGTAGAGACGGGGTTTCACCGTGTTAGCCAGGATGGTCTCGATCTCCTGACCTCGTGATCCGCCCGTCCCGGCCTCCCAAAGTGCTGGGATTACAGGCTTGAGCCACCGCGCCCGGCCCCGATGACTTTCAAGAGAGCATTTTTTTAGAGTGCTGAGGATGAGGTCTGAAGGCAGGAAAGCTTGTATCACAAGGAATTCCTTTAGGACGCTGGGTGGAAAAGGAGAGAAATGGAGCTATGGCAGAAGGCTGAAGACTTAGAAAAGGGAATTTTTTTTCTCCCCAGAAGATGACATCCTTAAGTTTCTTGAAGGTCTGCACGAATTAAGAGGAAGATAGCGGAAATGTTACAGGTTTAATCAGATCTGTTTCCAGTTCCAGTTCAGTCCCCAAATTACAGTGTGATCCTGAACTTCTTCAAGTCCCTATAGAACTTATACCTCCCCCATCCTCCTTATGACTTTAGAGTGAAGAATATTTGAAATTAAGCCTGTAAAAACAACACTTTGAAAATTACAGAGGATGTTATTATACTAAAGAAACATAAAACAATCCTTTCAGAAGATGGTTTCTCCTTATTACCCTTATGGCTGCTGCTATGGAAATTTTCTTTGTCTGTTTATGAAGTATAGGTCTGGCTCTTGGCGAAGTGTTTATTGGACTGAATTGAACAGTGACAGCACTAACATGGCAAATGCACTTGGAGATTACAAGGCAAATCACTCCTCCCCATTTATGAGCTAAGAGCTCTTCCCCAGGTCTCTTTGGATATTCTACCTCACATCTTTTTTTTTTTTTCAAACTTACCAACTGCTGTGCAGTCTGTCAGTTCTGTGTTCTTCATCTCACACAGTTTAATAATATCTCTCAGCAGTTTTCTGACTGAAAAATTGCCTGCTCTTTGTTTTCATCAAGGTAAAACGGTACCAACTTAAGGCCATTTACACAGGGAGGAAAAACGCCTGGAAACCCAATATCAAACATGACTTTTCCAAGCATGTTACGTTTTGAACACTATGGTATCAACAGTCAAAAGTCAAATTTTGTTTTTAAATTCTAAGCTGAGGGACTTACAAAAAAAATCTTCTGGAGTCTGAGTTGTATTTTAATTAATTAATTAATTAATTAATTAATGTGATGAAGTCTTGCTCTGTTAGCCAGGCTGGAGTGCAGCGGCGCGATCTCAGGCCGCTGCAACATCCGCCTCCTGGGTTCCGCGATTCTTCCACCTCAGCTTCCTGAGCAGCTGAGACTATAGGCGTGCACCACCATGCCCGGCTAATTTTTGTATTTTCAGTAGAGATGGGGATTCACCATGTTGGCCAGGCTGGTCTGGAATTCCTAACCTCAAGTGATCTGCCTGTCTTGGCCTCCTAAAGTGCTGGGATTACAGGTGTGAGCCACAGTGCCCAGTCTGGAGCCTGAGTTGTAAATATAACCCCTGAAATTATGATTTAGTTTATTTTTTAGCTTTTGAATTTATTTTTGGCACAGTTTGTATTACACAGGGCCAAAGGGAAAAAACAAAAGGCAATTTTCAAGAATTGTAAACACTGAGCAAGAATTGTAAGCACCTTAGAAGGAAAAATTCTATACAGATTATAATAGTTTGTTCCCTGATTTAGAGATTTATTCCTCAAACAAGCATAATGCTAGACCTGAGAAGATAAACATGAACAAGGCAGGACATATGTTATTCCCAACAAATTCTGACACATAAGAAAGTAATTGTGATTCAAGATGATGGATGCTGAAATAAATCCAAACATATATGAAAAACTGATTTTTGGCAAAGGTGCAAAGGCAATTCAGTAAAGAAAGGATAGTCTTTTTCAATAAATGGTGCTGGAACAATTTAATATCTATTTAGAAAAATAAAAATATTTTAAAACTCAGATCCATATCTTATGCCATATTAAAAATATTGACTCAAATGCATCACAAACTAAACATAAAACCTAAACCTATAAAATTTATAGAAGATATAAAGAGAACGCCTCTGTGATTTTGGCTTAGGCAAAGCTTTCTTATATACATAAAAGGCACAATCCCTAAAAGAACAAACTGATAAATTTGATTCCAGATTCAGAGTATCATTATATGGTATGTATAGGCTTAATATTTTAAGAAACTGCCATACTGTTTTTCAAAGTGGTTGTACCATTTTACATTCCCATAGCAGTATATGAGAGTTTAGTTCCTTCATGTTCTTGCCAACAATTTTTATGCTTAGTCTTTAAAAATTTTAGCCATTCTAATTGATGTGTAGTGGTATATCACTGTGGTTCCATTTTGCATTTCCCTAATAACTAATGATATTCACCATTTTTTTATGAACAAATTTTCATCTATATACATTATTTAACATCTCACGTACCCTATGAATATATACACCTCCTATGTACCCACAAAAATTAAAAATAAAATAAAAATAAAATCTAGTGGTGGCATAAGGGAGTGTCAGGGGAATCTTGTAAGGGGGAGAGGCAGCCAGTGGTCAGTTGAGAGGATTAAGTGGCAGCACCTCACATACTGCTTTCCAGATTGGAGGCTTTAACAAGTTGGTAGAAACTGTTACCAATATAAAGTGCAGGGCTCAGAGCGTCAGTATGATAGGATGATTTTTTTGTTTTTTTATTAGGCTTTAGTATTTATTTTTTTTATAGCTTGATTGGGATAAAATTGACATACAACAAATTACACATACCTAGGTACATCTGACACATGTATGCACCTGTGAAATCATCACTACAATCAAGATAATGAACACATCTACCACCCTAAACATTTTCTTGTGTAGCCTTTCCCTTTTTTCCTATTCTTTCTTTATCCTTCCTTCCTTTCCTTCCCTCCCTCCCTCCCTCCTCATTCAGGTAAATAGCAAGGAGTGCAGTTGCTGAATTTGATGTATGGGTATGTTTAGTTTCGTAAGAAACATCTAAACTGTCTTCCAAAGTGGCTATAATATTTTGCATTCTCACAAGAAATAAATGAGAGTTCCTGTTGCTCCATGTTTTGCCAGCATTTGCTGTTGTCAGTATTTTGGATTTTCACCATTATCATAGATGGGTAGTGGTATCTCATTGTTGTTTTAATTTACAATTCCCTGATCACTTATGTTTTAGTCATGGTTCTCTAGAGGGACAGAACTAATAGGATAGAGGTATATATGAAAGGGAGTTTATTAAGAAGTACTGATTCACACAATCACAAGGTGAAGTCCCACAATTGGCCGTCTGCAAGCTGAGGAGCAAGGAAGCCAGCCCCAGTTCCAAAACCTCAAAAGTAGGGAGGCTGACAGTACAGCCTTCAGTCTGTGGCCAAAGGCCCAAGAACACCTGGAAGACAACCGGTGTAAGTCCAAGAGTCCAAAAGCTGAAGAACTTGGAGTCTGATGTTTGAGGGCAGGAAGCATCCAGCGCAGGAGAAAGATGAAGGCCAGAAGACTCAGCAAGTCTGCTCTTTCCAGCTTCTTCTGCTTGCTTTTTGTTAGCTGTGCTGACAGCTGATTGGATGGTGCCCATCCAGATTAAGGTTTGGTCTGCCTCTCCCAGTCCACTGACTCAAATGTTAATCTCCTTTGTCAACATCCTCACTGACACACCCAGGAACAATACTTTGCATCCTTCAATCTAATGAAGATGACACTCAATATTAATCATCCCAAGCCCACCCCTTTTGAACTTGAACCCACAGACATCCCCTAAAATCATACATAATCTTCAAGTAAAGACAATAAGGTCATAATTATGCTGAACATAATACAACCAGAAATGCAACCAGAAATGCAATAAACTTAAATGCTCTTACATAAAGGTAACAACACTTAAATGCTGAAGTGAAGTCAATAAATCTTATGTCACATGATAAAGGAAAAAGAAAGGAAATACAGTGAAGACATTTTCTTAATACAAGTGTATACATGCACAAACATGTTCTTAACAAAATAAGGAGGAAAACTCATGACAATTACAGTCCTCATTTCTGCAACTTGTCATGTTGTGGTAGCTGGTACTGATGACTACCTTCTTTGACTATCCATTCTGTATTCCCCTTGCCTTCAGCAAGCACCTCAGCAGTTTGTGGTTTTTTACCTGGTGGAGTAACCCAAATGTTCATTCCTGAAGGGCCTGGACCATTTGTAGTTATGCCTGGATTGGGTTGTTGTAGTTTCTCATTGACCTTAATCACAGGACATAATAATACTAACAGATGCCCTATGGGATCTCTTGTATTCCACGCATACTCTTCCTTACCTCCATTGTAGAGTAATAGACTGATTTCATCTTGATAGTCTGGGTCAATCACCCCAGCCAACACTGTAACTCCTTTCTTAGCCTGTTGACTTAGTGGTAGGAGGAGCCCAAAGTGGCCAGATGGCAATCTTAACTTCCAGTTTAAAGGAATCATTGTTGTGTTTCCTGGGGGCAGCATTCCTCCTTCTGAAACTAAGACCTCTAGGCCAGTAGAATGTAATGTCACAGGAACAGGAAGCAAAGGTTTTGCTAGTGGGTCATTAGGGGTGATGGTGAATGGTGCCACTTCCACTTCCACCCCTCTATTCTTCAATCCATGAATTCTGGCCATAGGAGAAACAGTACCATATATTGGATGCTGATTCAGGACATACATAGCCTTCTGGAGAATTTTGTCCCATCCCTGCAAAGTATTGTCACGTAGTTTGTGTTGTAATTGTGACTTCAAAAGGCCATTCCAGCATTCTGTCAGTCCAACTGCTTCAGGATAATGGGGAACATGGTAAGAGCAGTGAATTCCATGACCATAACCTCACTGCCACAGTTCTTTAGCTGTAAAGCGAGTGCCTTGGTCAGAGGCAGTGCTGTGTGGAATACCATGGTGGTGGATAAGTCATTCCATGAATTCATGGATGGTAGTCTTGGCAAACCCATAGCTGGAGTAAGTGTGTATTCCAGTGAGGACAAACTGTTGTGCTTTCGATGGAAAAGGTCCAGTATAATCAACCTGCCACCAAGTAGCTGGCTGACCACCCCGAGGTATGGTGCCATATTGAGGGCTCAGTGTTGGTAACTGCTGCTGGCAAATTGGGCACTCAGTGTTGGCTATAGGAAGGTGAGCCTTGGTTAGTGGAAGTCCATGTTGCTGAGCCCATGCATAACCTCCATCCCATTTTGTTCATGGGCCCATTGGGTGATGACAAGGGTCGCTGGCAAAAGAGGCTGAGTAGTGTCCACAGAATGAGTTATCCTATCCACTTGATTATTAAAATCCTCTTCTGCTGAGGTCACCTGTTGGTGAGCACTCACATAGGATACAAATATCTTCACAGTTTTTGGCCACTCGGAGAGGTCTATTCACATACCTCTTCCCCAAATGATATTTGGCTGTGTCCCCACCCAAATCTCATTTTTAATTGTAGTTCCCATAATCTCGACATGTCATGGAGGGACACAGTGGGAGGTAATTGAATCATGGGGCCAGTTACCTTCTTGCTTTTCTCATGATAGTGAGTGAGAGCTCACTAGATCAGATGGTTTTATATGGGGCTTTTCCTTCCCTCCACTCTGCAATTCTTGCTGCCACCATATGTAGAAGAGCATGTTTGCTTCTGCTTCTGCCGTGACTGTAAGTTTCCTGAGGCCTCCCCGGCCATGCTGAACTACGAATCAATTAAACCTCTTTCCTTTATAAATTACCCAGTCTCAGGTATGTCATTCTGGCAGCATGAGAATGGACTAATACAGTAAATTAGTACCATAGAGGGGGGTGCTGCTATAAACATATACAAAAAATATGGAAGCCACTTTGGGAAATGGAGTAAAGGTCATTCTTGATACTCAAAGAGACTGGTGTTGTCTTTAAGGGTTCTTTGCATATTTTGGATAACAGTCCTTTATCAGATATGTGCTTCATGAATATATTCTCCCAGTTTGTAATTTGTCTTCTCATTCTCTTGACAGATGACTTTCAGATAGCATACCTTTTAAATATTAATAGAGTTGAATTTACTAATTCTTTCTTTCATGGATCATGACTTTGTTTTTATAACTAAAAAAGTCATTGCCAAATCTAGGGTCATCTAGATTACCCTTTACATTATCTTCTAGAATTTTTGTGTTTTTGAGACAGGGTCTCTCTCTGTCACCCAGGCTGGAGTGCCGTGACATGATCTTGGCTTGCTGCAGCCTCTGCCTCTCAGGTTCAAGTGATTCTCATGCCTCAACCTCCCGAGTAGCTGGGATTACAGGCATACACCACCACACCTGGCTAATTTTTGTATTTTTAGTAGAGATAGGGTTTCACCATGTTGCCTAGGCTGGTCTCAAACTCCTGACCTCAAGTGATCAGCCTGCCTCAGCCTCTCAAAGTGCAGGAATTACAGGTGTGAGCCACCATGCCCGGTTTTTTTTTTTTTTTAAAGGGACAGGGTCTTGCTCTGTTGCTGAGGTTGGAGTGCAGCGGTGTGATCATAGCTCGTGGCAACCTTGACCTCCTGGGCTTAAGCAATCCTGCTTCCTCAGCCTCTCAAGTAGCTAGGACTACAGTATGCACAACCACACCTAGGTAAATTCCTTTTCCTTTCTTTTGTAGAGATTGGGTCCCACTATGTTGTGCAGACTGGTATCCAACTTCTGGCCTCAAGCCATCCTCTGGCTTTGGCCTTCCAAAGTGCTGAGATTACCGGTGTGAGCCACTGCACCTATAATTCATCTTAAGTCAAGTTTTGCAAAGGGTGTCGGGTCTGTGTCCAAATTCATTTTGGACATATGTGTATTCAGTTGTTCCAAAACTATTTGTTGAAGATTATCTTTGCTTATTGTATTGTCTTTGTTCCTCTGTCAAAGAGCAGTTAATTCTATTTATGTGAGTCTACTGCTGACTCTCTATTACATTCCATTGATTGATTTTATATTATTTCACCAATATGATACTCTCTGATTATTGCAGCATTATAGTAAGTCTTAAAGTAAGCTAGGGCTAGTCCTCTGACTATTCTTTTCCTTCGATATTGTGTTAGCTACTCTGGGGTCTTTTGTCTTTCCATAGAAACTTTAGAATCAGTTTGTTGATATCCACAGAGTTAGCTACTCTAGGGTCTTTTGTCTTTCCATAGAAACTTTAGATTCAGTTCGTTGATGTCCATAGAATTAACTTGCTGGGATTTTTATGGATTTCATTGAGTCTATAAAGTTGGGAAGAATTGGCATCTTGACAATATTGAGTCTCCTATCCGAGAAGATAGAATATTACTCCATTTATTTGGTTCTTCCTTGATTTCAGGCCTCTAAAATATATATTAGAGACCAGGTGCAGTGGTTCAGGCCTGTAATCCCAACACTTTGGGAGGCCAAGGCAGGCAGATTGCTTGAGCCCAGGAGTTTGAGACCAGCCTGGCCAACATAGTAAAACCCCGTCTCTACTAAAAATACAAAAATTAGCCAGGCGTGGTGGTGCACACCTGTAGTCCCAGCTACTCTGGAGGCTGAGGCAAGAGAATTGCTTGAACTTGGGAGGCAGAGGTTGCAGTTAGCCAAGATCATGCCACTGCACTCCAGCCTGGGCAACAGAGTGAGATTCTGTCTCAAAAAAAAAAAAAAAAAAAGATATGTATTTATTTGTTTATATGTAAAAAATGTGTGATGATTAAATTAAACTAATTAACATATCCATCACCTTGAATACCTATCATTTTTTGGTGAGACATTTGAAATTTACTCTTATTTTGAAATATATAATATAGTATTATTGACTGTGGTCACTCTGCTGTGCAATAGATCTCAAAAACTATTCCTCCTGTCTTTCTGAAGCTATTTCTCCTGACTTTCTTTTTTTTTTTTTATATATCATTTGACTAACTACTCCCCATTCCCTCTTTCCCCACACTGCAGTCTCTGTTAACAATTCTCTGTTAATCAGTCTCCGTTAATCAATTCTCTGTTAAACAGTCTCTGTTAATCATTCTAACAGGTATGAGGCAATATCTCCTTGTGGTTTTAATTTGCATTTTCCTAATGATTAGTTATTCTGAGCATTTTTTTCATATACCTATTGGCCATTGGTATGTCTTCTTTTAAGAAATGTCTTTTTAGGTCTATTGCTCATTTTTAAATTGTGTTATTTGTTTTCTTGCTATTGAATTGTTTGAGTTCCTTATATATTTTGGATAGTAACCCCTTATCAGGTGTATGGTTTGCAAATATTTTCTTTCATTCTATGAGTTGTCTTTTCACTTTGCTAATTGTTTTGATTGCTCTGCATAATCTTTTTAGTTTGATTTCATCTCATTTGTCTGTTTTGCTTTTATTGACTGTGCTTTTGGGATCATATCCAAAAAATCATTACCCAAACCAGTACAGTGGACCTTTCCCCCTGTGTTTTCTTCTAAGACTTTTACAGCTTCAAATCTTATATTTAAGTATTTAATCCACTTTGACTTGAATTTTGTATACTGTGTAAGGTAAGAGTCTAATTTCATTTTTCTGTATGTGGACATTCAGTTTTCCCAACACCATTTATTGAAGAGACTGTTCTTTCTCCATTGCGTGTTCTTGGCATCTTTGTAAAAAAATCAGTTGACCATAAATGCAGCATGGGAGAAAGAGGAAGGCCAGAAGACTCAGCAAGTCTGCTCTTTCCAACTTCTTCTACCTGCTTTTCTCTAGCTTTACTGGCAGCTGACTAGCTGGGTTTATTTCTGGGTTTTCTATGCTTTTTCATTGGTCTGTGTGTCTGTTTTTGTGCCAGCACCATGCTTCTTTGGTTACAATCATTTCATAATATGTTTTGTAGTCAGGGAGTGCAATGCCACCATCTTTGTTCATTTTGCTTAAGGTTGTTTTGGCTATTGTATTAGTACGTTCTCATTCTGCTATAAAGAACTACCTGAGACTGGATAATTTATAAAGAAAAGAGGTTTATTTAACTCACAGTTCTGCAGGCTTAATAGGAAGCATGACTAGGAGGCCTCGGGAAACTTATAATCATGACAGAAGGTGAGGGGGAAGCATGTACATCTTCACAATGGTGGAGGAAGAGAAAGAGAGAATGGAAAGTGAGTGCCACACTTCCACACACCCTCTGAAACAACAGCCCGATCTTGGCCCCTTTTAGCCACTGCTGGGCTGGAGCTGCTGGGATACCAGGCACCAAGTCCTGAGGCTGCACAGAATAGCAGCGGGACACTAGGCCCAGCCCATGAAACCATTTTTTACTCCTAGGCCTCAGGACCTGTGATGGGAGAGGCTGCTGTGAAGATCTCTGACATGCCCTGGAGACATTTTCCCCATTGGCTTTTCATTACTTATGCAAATTTCTGCAGCTGGCTTGTATTAGCCAAGTCTTCCAGTACAATGTCAACAAGGAGTAGTGAGAGGGGACATCCTTGCTTTTTTCTGATCTTAGTGTGAAAGCTTTTAATTCTAACCATTAAGTGTGATGTTAGCTGTAGATTTTTTGCAGATTTGTTTTATTAAGTTGAGAAAGTTTCTTCTCTTCTAAGTTTGCAGAGAGTTTTTAATCATAAATGGGTGTTGGACTTTGTCAAATGCTTTTTCTGCATGTATTGATATGATCATTGATTTTTCTCTTTCAGCCTGCTGATGTGATAGATTTATTATTACCTGAGATAGGGTCTTGCTCAGTCATCCAGCCCCAAGGGGAGTGTCATGATCATGGCTCACTGCAGCATTGACATCCTGGGGTCAGGTGATCCTCCTACCTTAGCCTCCTGAGTAGCTGGGACCACAGGCCTATGCCACCATGCCCAGATAATTTTTGTTTTCTTGGAGGTCTCACTGTGTTGCTCAGGCTGGTCTTAAACTCCTGGGCTCAAGAAATTCTCTGGCCTTGGCCTCCCAAAGTGCTGGGATAATAGGCGTGAGCCACTGAAACTGACCAGATAGGTTATATTAATTGATTTTTGAATGTTGAACCAGTCTTGCATGCTTGGAATAAATTTGACTGGATCATGGTGTATGATGGTATTTTTTTCTATTATAAATTTCATTCTAATTGTTTGTTGCTAGTATATAGAAATACATTAGATTCTTGTCTGCTGATCTTGTGTATTGATCCTGTAAACCTGCTAAACTAATCTGTTAGTTCTAGTAGCTTTTAAAAGAGTCCATTGGATTATCTATGTGGATAATTATGTCAGTACTGTTGAGTACTCTACTGAAGACTTGAGTGAGATGTATTATCTTAGATAGTCAGAGCTCTCTTTCTATTCCTCTCTCCCCTTTGTGGTACTCTACTACTTGTGTTAGCCTCCCATGCTCCCAACTCTGTCTTAAATCAGGGGCATTAATGAGCTCCATCTGGGTCCCTGAATTCTAAACCATGACCTGGAAATGCTCTTTAGGTAGTGAGGTCATAGAGCTCACCTCATTTCTTACTCGTCGCTCAAGATCACTGTCTTTCATTACCTGATATCTAATGTCTTGAAAATAATTGTTTCATATATTTTGTCTGTTTTTTTAAAGGAAGCACTATATTTTTGTGTGTGGTATAAATTATTCAATTATTCTCCTATTGATGGGTATTTAGGTTGTTTCAGTTTTTTACTTTAGGATTAACAGGTCTTGAATGTCCATCAAATATTATCTAAATTGCACTGAACTTTGCCCAAGCAATGAATACTTTTTGTGATACTTACAATTATATAAAACATAGGAAAATTGAGTGCCTAACATATACCAGGATTGTATTAAGCAATGTATATAATTCCACTGAGAATTCTTATTTAAAGATAAGATGTTGAAAACAAAGTATGAAGTAAAAGAATGAGAATTCATGGTCACACTCAGCTTATCCTACGTCCTAGAAAGAATTAGACATTCTGGTTAAATGACAGTTTTGGACACCTAAAAGGTAAAATATTGAGCTAAAATACAATGTGATCTCAACCTAATTATATGAAAATCCTGAAAACCATATTATATGTTTTCTAACTTTAAGGAATAAAATTAAATAATTTAACATCTTGATAATTCCAAAACATCCTCATAAATATAAACATTTATATTCTGCTGTAGATGTGGAATGTTGAGATGAATCAGTATTGGCAAATGCCTTTAGGGTTATAGAAGTAGAATGATTATGTGTTTTAGCTGACTAAACGGTGGAATGATTATTGTCTTTCTAGTAATCTCATAGTGAATGTTTTATCTGTAGCTCTATATCAGTTATCAGAGTCTGTGTGTTCAGACAGATTTATATTCATGTGACTTTATTCCCTTGGATTATTAGTTCCTGGAGGGCAGGGACACTGTGTTCTTCATGTTTTTAAACCCCAAAGCACCTGGATAAGTATTGGATATGATTAATTAAATCAGGCACTCAAAGGACTCAGAAGGGTAAGAAATGTCAAATACCCCTCTTGGATAAGTTGGGATATAATTAAATACATAACTTTGAGAACAATATTGAAAATACTAACAGTCCAAGATTAGAGCAAGAGAAACAGTTTACATCTTAATCTAAAATTTCTCTCTGTACATGTGGGGAGTGTAGTGATGTGTATGTACATGGACCTGCAAGAATGCAACAAGAGAGTGAGAAATGAATAAAGTAGAAAAAGGAGTATTTCCAGTAGTGCTAAGGATGAAGGAGAAGTTTTACCTTTTGGAAAAGGAAGAGGAAAAAAGCTTCTTTATGTTTCAGAAGAAAGAGGAAAAAAGCTGAGGGTTGAATGTTTTGTGTCCACTTTCCCATCCAATGTGTTTTCATGAAGCCAATGAAAAAGTGAAATCTTAAAAAGTATTTAATTAAACAAATACATATATTAAGCATTTACTTATATTATCACTTTGCTAGGGAAATTCAGAATCTACTTTTTATGTGTTTATTGTCTAACCATAGTTTATTTCCCCTGAAGTGAAACTTTCCTTTGGGGTAAAGAAGGCAAACTCCAACAAAGATTACTTGGAAATTAAACTGTAAGGCACTTCTCCAAGTCTTTCCTTCATGCTATAAGTATTTCTGGCTTTGGCCATTTGAAAACTGAATATGAAAAAAGAATTATAGCAAGCCACTGGTTTGAGAAAGATAACTTTTAAGAATATTTGGATATACCTTTGCAGAATTAACTTCTGCATTTAAAATTTTATTTATAATTTATGATTGCTGCTCCTGCCCACTTTCCAAGCAAGGTAAAACTGAGAATGAAATATTTGTGTTCCTCTTGTCTCTTATGTGTACTGAAACAGTTGTATTATGAAATTGAGAAGTACAAAGCAGAGCTGGATCTTTATTTTCTGTGGGGATGGCTTATGCATCCCAGACAGTGGTATGAAGTAGGTTATGGGAAGTATATGCCACAGAAGGAAAAAAGCATATTGAGAAGCATGTCAATATTGTTTCCACATTTTTGGCTGTATAGTTTGGCAAAAAAAAAAAAAAATCTTAGAAAAATAATAGAGAACACTGCACTCAATACTGTTTTTCTAATCTGCTAACTTCTTCATGCAAAAGACTCTATTTTAGAATATATCTTTCCATGACAAGTTTCCTTCCCTGGTACATTTGGTATGTGGTTAATTTTATAAATTACTTAAAATGTAACATCTATTTTGGTAACTCATTGAAGCCATTTGGTAACAATTGAATCTAGGCCTTCAAGAAAAGGATAAGAAAGACAGGGTGGATTAAGAAAAAGTACCTCAAATGATGGAAATTGTTTATTTCAAATGTCCAATTTCTGTTACAACACATTCAAATAGGCATATCCAGATTTTCATCTTCTGAAAAAGTTATGGAGAAATAAAGCAACAAGTGCTATAGACATTTTATATGTGTATGTAAATGTGTGTGCACATATAAAAGCTTTTTTTTTCTTTTTTTTGAGACGGAGTCTTGCTCTGTCGCCCGGGCTGGAGTGCAGTGCAGTGGCCAGATCTCAGCTCACTGCAAGCTCTGCCTCCCGGGTTTAGGCCATTCTCTTGCCTCAGCCTCCCGAGTAGCTGGGACTACAGGCACCCGCCACCTCGCCCGGCTAGTTTTTTGTATTTTTTTTTAGTAGAGACGGGGTTTCACCATGTTAGCCAGGATGGTCTCGATCTCCTGACCTCGTGATCCACCTGTCTCGGCCTCCCAAAGTGCTGGGATTACAGGCTTGAGCCACCGCGCCCGGCCATATAAAAGCTTTTTAGTGGTGAATGATAAAAACAGTAATTTAAATATTTATTCAATTATTTTTCGTAAGAATAAATAAATATGGTAACATTTTAAAACATCAAATTACAGTTTTAAAAAGTGGCGATATTTTATTCCTGATCATCCATCAGTAGGTAATAATAAGATGAGCAATTAGGTATTATTTTTAAATAAAATAAATATTTTTGTTAATTAAGAATATGTAAAGTTTTAACCTGTGACATAATGAGCATTATGGCTAATATCATCTAGACTGTCAATCAATGTCAGTGGCATCAAGTTGCTCATATATCAGGTCAATGGAGATCACTGGCTTTCAAACGATGGTCAGTGGGTTTATGTGATTGTGGCTCCAACGTCACCAGATGGGAGCCAGGTGGGCCTTGGTGTCCTGCCCAGGATTGAATTAGAGCAGTTCCTTATTTATCTGCTTCATATATTGGAGTTCTACAAAAATCTTTCTTTTCTGAAAAGATTTCCCTTACAAAGAAGATATTTGAAAATCCATGTAAAAGATGCATTTCTTATGCTTTTTAAAATATCGATTTCCTCTTTCTTATTAAAATTCATCCATGGGTAAAACTTAAAGGAAAATAGAAATAACTACAAAATTAGCTCCCAAAGTACTATAATAATTCATAATTGCTATAGTTTTAATGACATATCATTAATGATAGCTTACTAAGGGTTGTTGCAGAGGAAAGATAAATTATAGGTTATGTCTAATTCCTTCTACCTGCAACTTCAACTATTTCTTCCAATTTTAGAAAGCAGATAGGAAAGCAAGTGAATGAGAGAGAGGTACTATTCAAAAGATAACCTTGAATCTATTCTAATTTATAAAAGAAAGCAAATCATTTGGATGATTGACATTCTAATTATTACTATAAAAGTTATTTCACCACTCCTCATTACTAATGACATCACACTGGTTGAAGATTTTCTATGCTAAGGAGCTGAGATCAGGAAATCATTGCATTGATTTTAGAATATAAAATTCCTAATTGCATAAGATACATTCTTTTGGGAACACCTTAGAGTTTTGAGGTGAAACAGTTCTTATTCTGTGTTTATTTTTATCTCAACCAAATAAAGTTTGCATAGCAAAAAAGAAACATCTTTGGAGGATGACTGGTAATGCTGTCTCACATGATTGGTGTCATAATCCTATCCTTTAGCTCCCGGTGAATGGTGCCCACAAAGGAACTCACATTTATCTGTTGGAGTGAAAGGGAGGAGACATAGCTTGTTGAAACAACAGTCTGGCCAGTGAAAATGGTGGAACCTGATGAATAAATTAATTGAAGTGAAACCAAATGGCTTGTTGGAAGTACTGTAATCCTAAAAGTAGAGTTTTCTGGGAAATCAGTAGAAAAGTGAGAGTTATGATAGAAATATAATTAGGAGGATAACAAACCTGTACTGTTGCTAGAACTTAGTAGACCAAGGCTGTGCATGTGCATGTTCTCTTCAGGAATAACTCATGGATTCATGAGTGATGTGCTTAAACTAAAACTGTCACAGACTAGATGTACCAGCAAGCTGTGCCAAAGCGAGTGTGGGCTAGGGCTAGGAGTATAGTACATGGGACAATGACAGGAGAGGAAGCCCTTTAATAATCTGACCAACTTTCCTTTATTTTAATAGGGGGTTGGTGTGAATGAGCTGGGCGTTGGTGAGTGGAAGTGGAATGTCCATAAAAGTAAACAATTTAGAGATGAAAATATTCAAGAGGGAAAATGCTTCTAGACCTCCTGTCTTCACAACCAGAATTTCTAAAAACTTCCGGTGTTGTTACTTTCAATGGCACATGCAGAAATCCAAATAATCAATCCAATAAAATTAGACATGGTAATATTCTATCTGTATCTTTAGAAATCAAAACTTTTTCTAAAGGAATATTTAAGGGTTGAGAAACAGCAAGCCACTGACACTACTAACAGGGGTTCCAAGACCTTAGCAGAAATTTTGCTTTAAAGTCTGAGGAAAATTGCCTAAGACATGTTTTACCAAGTGTAGGTTGTGCCTCAAAGAGAAGAAAATGCCAAATACTGAACTTGAGAGCGTTCATGGACCATGCCAAAAGAGTGAGGCGAGAGACTTTTTGCTATATTTGAATCAAGAAGAAATATCTTCAATCAGTTAAATCATTGGTTTCTCCTTTAGGAAAGCAATATTGTGGTTAAAGAACTGGCTCTGTAGTCAGACACATCTGGGGTTGAATGCTTGATGGTCATACACTTTGTGCCCTTGGATAAATAATTTAACCTTGGTAAATCTCACTTTCCTTATTTCTAAAATGGCATAATAATGATAATTTTCTCAAGGCGAGGGTTAAATAATTGAAAGCTTGCAAAACTGCTGGTCACCTTATTTTCATTATTATGAGTAATATGCAATATGATATCCAGATCATTTAAAGTTCCTGAAATGTGAGAAGTCACAAAATACAAATGTGATTCCCATCATTATTTTCAGTGACTTGGGTAGAAGGAGGAAATGTGACAGATCAGGGGCCTAAGGAGGGCTTTCTCTAAGGATAACCCATTGTTTCTCTTATCAAACTCTCATTAGTCAAATTTGGGAGAAATAAAAATGTCAGCTTGAGTTTAAGACGATTTCGATTATCTGGAAAACTAGTGTAGCTAACTGATGACAGATCTATTTGCATGGGTGTAAGGGACTTCTGGGAGAGAAGGAGGAAAGAATCATCAAAGTATGGCTCATCTGACTTACTAGCAATGCTTGTTTGTTTTTTGCTTGTCAGGATTTGCATTTTACTTTTGAGAGACTGAATATGGAAACAGACAATGGCCACAGCATATATGACAGTAGAATTCTGACATACATGAGAAGCTCAGAAACCAAACCCCAACTACTTCAGCAACCAGTCCAATAAGCCAAACAACAACCTTTTTAGCAACAAGTCTAGGGAGCCAAACCACAAGTGTTGCAACAAATGGCCCAGCAATGTGAGGACTTGGTCAGTGACTGCTAACTTCTCTCTTTTTGCTCCAACTTCCAAATTAGGACCTGCCAGGTCTGCCCCGCAGACTCTGGCGGACAGATGAAATAATTACTCAGACATAGGTATGCGTGTAAGAGCAGCTATGTGACTGCCTGGCTCTAGTGGCCAGAGAGCAGCCCTGAGAAGCTGGAGCTGCTTGCTTTTATTTGGTGCAGGCACAATGCCAAAAACCTGGAGCCAACGCAACCTGCAGGTAATTAACATTTATTGTTCCCCTTTCAGGGAACATCACGGCTGGATAATCAAAGGTCAGTTCCTGGTCAACATAAGTAAACAAGCTTGTTTAAGATAAATTCCCCCACACTCCCTTCTACCTACTCCTTGCTCTCTGCCTCAGGGTTATAGAATAGCTGCCTTCTGCTATTCTCCCCTGGGGCTCTGCAGAACCTTCTGACCTTTCAGAAGATTTGTGTCCTTTCCCTATAGTTTTTCCCACCACTCTGAACTATCCCCCACAAGGACCAATCAGAGAAAGTCAAATATGCTCTTTAGATCACTCACCTAAGAGGCTCCAATTTCTCCATGGCAAATACCTCCTTTAATCAGAGTGTACCTGACGCCTTCTCTTTTTCCATTGTACAATTTTCCCACTCCACTGTCTGCCTTTGAATCTCTTCCAAACTCAAATGGTGTGGGTGGACTTCCTTGCCCACATCAAGGGAGTATCCACAGCAAGGTCTAAATAAATGTCCAATTTGTTCTCATTAGGGTTGTTTTCACTTATTACCACATTCTCTAGCGCACATGTTTGTTTTCATGAAACAGCAATGTTTAATGCATTGTTACCAGTGAGTGAAACAAATGTCTCACAGTGGCACTGTGTTTAATCCTGTACACCTGGATGTTTGTAAGTCCTACTTCGAGCAGCTCTGACTTTAGGATCACAGGATCTTTTTAAAAACAATTTTAGTGAGGTATAATCTATATACCACGTAATTCCCCCACTGAAGGTGTATGGCTCAATTATTTTTAGCTAATTTATATATTGTGCCACCATTATCATAATCCAGTTTTAGAAAATTTCTGTCACCCCAAGAAGTTCTTTCCTGACCATTTGTAGTTATCTCTCCTCCCATAGGGAGTAAGCTATCTAGGACATTGCTTGTAAGTACTGTGTTATCCAGTGCTACCTACCGACCTTTCTAGAAATACTGAAGGGAGGGGAATGTACTTGAAAGGTGAGATTAACAAACTAGTGTGCAGAAAAGGGTAAGAATAGCAGGCTTCAGACTGTTTTCCTTAGAAAGGCATGCTCACAAAGTTGGCTCTTGGTTTACATCTTGGGACTTGAATTTCAGGAGGATTCCGAACACTCTAACTGGGAAGAGGTACTCATTCTGCCTATTCTGTTTATATAGAAAATGTGGTTTTTGCAGAACACCTGTTTTCCTCCTGGGAATTTGCAAACTTGGTAGGAGCTAGGCAGAGGGTACTTGCATGATCATTCCTTGATAAAAACCTTGGGCAGTGAATATCTAATAAGCTTCCCTGGTAGGTGGCACTTGACAAATGTTGTCACAATTCAACTTGAAGGAATTAAGTGTGTCCTGTGTGACTTCACTGGGGAAAGACTCTTGGGGGCTTGTACTTGCCTTCTTCTGGATCTTGGCCCAATTTACCTTTTCTCTTTGTTGATTTTATTTTCTATCCTTTTTGCTGCAGTGAATCTCGGTTATGAGTATGACTGCATGCTGAGCCCTGAGATCCCACCTAGCAAATGGCTGAACTCTCGGGAGATGTTGAGGACCTCCAACACATTAACCACCTGGGGATTTTTATAAGAAATGGGACCTAATTCAACCCACAGTCTGGTTGCAGGAACAAGGTTATAAAAGAGATAGGTTATGGTCAGTTTAGGGATTGTCATATCTGCAAAAACTAAAGAACAGAGAATTGCTGCTTATCTCCCACAAAAGTGTGAATTAACAATAAAAAAATGCTGAATTTGAAGTATGAACTGATGAGGATTCTTAGTATATTCTTTGAAGAGTAAATCAGATGGGAAATCAATTGGAAAGTGCAAATGAGGAAAATAACAAAGAAACTAAATGTGGAAATTTTTTGAATTGATCATTAAAAATAAGAGTAAGTGTTTTCTGGCACAAGTTCTGTACCTTCATTAGACGTATGGTTGTACAAATAGGAATATCTTTAAGATCCTTGAAGCAATTTATATCTTCAATTGGAAGAAGGAAGACTTCTATATTAACATTGAAAAAAAATTGCTTTAGGTTTAAAGTGATCATTTTCAAACTTTAACTGTCTATATTAAAAGACGGCTAAGTAGGGAATACATACTCTACTAAAAAGAAAATGTATACACTTTATAATATATAGTGACATTTCTATTTTATAGGCTTTCATGGAGGGAGAGGAACTGTAAATATCCAGGTGCAAGTAGTTTTTTAATACATTTGTAAGGATCAAAGGAGATATTTATATGAAACCACAAATTGTCAAACAAATGTAAGGTATTGTTATTATTCTCCAATTATTGGCTATAGGTAGATAAAGGCAGAGATGTAATGTCCACTCCATAAAATAGAGGAATGTTTCATCTGGTTAATTTTGTGTGTTTGTTGCCTCTCAGAAAAGTGATAAAGTACTCTTAAGATAAAATCAACATTTGTTTGGTGCTTGTTTATAAGGACATCATTTCTGTTTACAGTTTACAGTTGTCAATGTAAAAGTTTTCTTTCGCTATAAATCTTAATATTTAGGGAAGGGCTTTAGAACTGCTGAAGATTAGTTAAAGGAATTCAGTATTGGTCACATTTTGATTCAGATATCTCAGAAAATTGAGGCTTAAGAGATTAGGAATTTGGATCAATCCCAAGAGGATTTTGTATATAACTGTAGAGGGTAGTGATGAAGGGTTCATCACCCTTCCCTAGTTATTGGAAACATAAATTCTACAGAGGGAACAGAAAAATATATTGAAAAAATATGAATGCATATTAGAGGAATAATTAATAACAGTAAAGATGGCATTTTAAATGAGTATTGAGTTTTTCATTGAAGTTATGTTATTTTGAAATCACCTAGTTTGTAGATAATTGGTTTTGATTTCTAATGACGTTAGTTTGTGAATTAACTCAATAATTAGTTTATACTTTTAAAAAAATTGATGACTTGTTTTCATTGATACTAAATGGCAAATCAGAGGCCAGAGAGGCGAACTTCTTTCATCTCTAATTTGACTCATTCTCACAGATAGTCTAAGTAAAATATTTCTTCAATAAGATTTACCAGATCTTGGAAAGCTATTTCTTTTATTTTCTTCTTTCTACATTCTTTACCAACATCTTTGACGTCTCTACGGAATCGTTTCTCTTCATTCTCCAACATGTTCTTTTCTGCTTTTTCCCTCCAATGGAGAAGTGCTCCTTCAACATCATACAAACTGTCACATCTGTTAAAGTATATCCCCCAGTGTTTCATTTAGAGGAGCAGAAAAAAACTAGAATTACCTCCTTACAGAATAAGAATTTAATGTTTGTGTAATCTGAAAACTACTGGAAATGTTTAAAACAGATATATGTTTCTGTTTTGAACATATTTATATATACATATATACACATATTACACATATATACATATATACACATATATACATATATATACACATATATACACATATATATGTATATATATATAATGTATTTTGCCAGAGAGAGAGTAATGGTAGCAGTTGTCTTTTGTATAAACATATATGGTGCTCAGAGTAATCTCTGTGTGTGTATGTATATTCACACACACACACGCACACGCACACATGCAAACCCATATATATTTAGAATACAGCTGATAATGAATGGCGGGAGAGTGATGCTATGATTGCCTAACAACTCACTAGCTGACTAACCTTTAAGGGAAAAGGTAAGATGTACCTTTCTGAGCTTGCCTATTAGAAGTTCCAGTAGTGTACAAGAAGCCAACTTTGTTTTTCTTTTATCTCTGCTATTAAAAAAAAACCTAGTGCATGAATTTATTATCATTGAAGTTTTTATCAAAGTGCAAAACTAAAAAATGTAAAGCATATTTTAGCATTAACAGAGTACTTTAAGTGTAGTGGGCATTCAGTCAACATTTAGAGCTGAAGGTATAGCATTTATTTTACTTTTTTTAGTTTTGTAGAAAAAATACAATGTACTTAAGTGTGTCTTTCAGATAATATCAATATACATTTTACCCTAGAAAAATCAAATGAAAAGCATTCACTCATTCTATAAGAATGTGCTTTTGTATTGATAGGAAAGCAAAAACAAATAACCTCAGGGTTAAGAAAACAATTTTGTGAATTTAAAAGTAATTTCCTTGAGCAGAAATAAAATAACCAACTCTCCAAGCATGCTATTTTATTCATTTCAAATAAGCAAATTCAGAATGTGTGCAAACCAGTCTAGTTGAGTAAAAAGTAGGTAAAGTCATTTATACTTTTTCTGTAATTTTCTTGACATGTTTTATTACTTTGTGGGCCTCTGTCAATCAAAGAGGAATGGCAGAAATCTTGAGCTTTGAAAAAGTTGAGTAGTTCTCATTTAACTGCAAATTGGAACTACAAATATATTAGTAATATTAATATCCATCAATTAATAGTGGTTTCTTGAATTTACATACAGATGTCCACACAGTAAAAAGTTTGTATGTAAATACATATATTAAGTAGTTAACCATTATAGAACACTGCTTGGCTCATAGTAATGACTCAATATTAATTGTTCATTATTACATGAGTATATTAGTGTTATATCTATATATTATTTAATTTTATATTAAATAAGTAGCAGTAAATCCTACTTTATTAGTTATAAATGGAGGTAACTGCTTGTCAGTCTGAACTTTTGACTTTGGTACTGCCCATTTCAATATTCAGCATGTGACTGATAACCATTAAATTCTGAAAGGTCAACAATTCTCTCAGCCCTGAATGTTAATTTTGACATCATCTTGCCAAGGAAAGTAAGGAACGTGATACGAATTATTGAAGTAGAAGCGCAGAAAAGAATGCTCCTAGGAAAGTGATATCTATTGTATACTACCAACTGCTACCTTTTTTTTCTTCTTTAACATCAGTTTAGACTCTTTGCTGATTATGTCAATTGGCTGTACTGTCAAATCATTTTCTTTCTTTTTTTAGTGTGACTCTCCGGCAAGGGATCATGATTTAATACATATTAATTACAGGAATAAAATTATTATTTGGCCAATTCATTTTTATAACAAAGGTGTGAGTGAACATGGTGGGCAGCTGCTGACATGGCTGTCAATGAACCCCACATCCTGATAATGCTCTGGTGTAATCTCCTCCCCTTGGGTGTGGCTGGACCTAGTGAATTGCCTCTAATGAATAGAAAACAGGAACAGCGATGGAATGTCACTTCTGTGTTTGGGTTGCTGGCATTCTCTCTTGCTCTCCTGCTTGCTGCCATGTGGTGAGATGCCCTGTGGAGAGGTCCATGTGGCAAGGAACTGAGGAAGATCTCCAGTCAGCAACTCCTGAGAAACTGAGGACTGAGTCCAACAACAGGATAGGATCGGAATCCTGCCAACAACGACATAAAAGAACTTAGAAGTAGATCCTGCCTAGCTGAACCTTGACATGTATGATTAAAGCCTTTTTGCTGGAATGAATCTTGGTTATGAGTATGACTACCTGCTGAGCCCTTGACATGTATGATTAAAGCTTTGAGAGATGCACAGAGTTAGAGGACTCAGGTAGGCTGTGCCTAGAAACATGACCCAGAAAAACTGTGAGATAATAAATGTTTTAAGCTACTAACATTTTGGGGTAATTTGTTACACAGAAATAGCTAACTAACACAATAAATAGCAGAGCTAAATAATTACTTGATGAATTTGGGTAGTAGAGACATACAATTTGGTTAATTTAATTCCAATCAACTGAGGTACTATATAAAATCTCTCTGAGGAGTTAAAAAGAATTATACAATATTTCAAACATTTACTATTTTTCTAATCATTGCCTCTCCACTCCACACTCCACACCTAGCCTGAGCTTCACTTTATTTTACCTGTGGAGGTAGAACTAAGATATTAGATTATTTCTTTTGACTTAATTACTTGTTAGTCAAATAACAAAAATAAAATAATTTGACAAAAATGCGTTGCATCTCATAGCTCCCGGCTATGTCATGTCAAGGAAAATGAAATATAGCATATATTTATAATACATTCATTACTTATGAAAAAAGTTACGTCCCATGGGGTGTTCTCAGCAGAGTGCTCCTTTAAGGTGATCTGCCTGGATTACACCAGTCATGATGCATCACATCATACAAGACAGTGGGGATTGGCCCTGTCAGATGCAATGTGCCAGTTGGAAATTGTCAAGGAAAATTTTCCTTGAACTTAGATGATATAAAATTGTCACTGCTTCCTTTTACCCTAAATATGTATTGGTAATTCAAAAAGCATATTGTGGGCAGGTAAAATTCTAGAGAATGTGATTAAAGATACTGTGTCAATTACATGTGAACTCTTATGAGTTTGCCTTATTTTCTTCTTGTAACTAGGTAAATATATCCAAGTGAGCAAGGTATAAGGAAAGTAAAGCCAACGTTTATTGAGTTAATTGATTTTTCTCAGAGACATTAAATATAATTTAGAGGTATTTCTGGTTTCATTTTATTTCAGGTCTAACAACAGTTTTGTGCAAGTTTGGTAACTCTGGTTTGAAGTTGTTTTGTTAAAGTGTTGTGGTTTTCATTTTTTGATGAATATAGCTGATTCTAAATAATTTAGCTCTTGCCTTAAGGGCAGTTTTGGATGGTAGAGAGTTTTTTCTTCTGCTTCTGTATTTAGGACATTCTAATTAAGCATTTCAACCAGGAACAAGAGGTGAGCTCAGGTTATCTTGTGGTTTATTGGCTGTTCTGATGAAGAGGTTTAGTGGAGGAGGAAGTTGGATTTAATAGAAAATTTAAGCTATTTTCAATGATTCATATTAGTTTGGGTTCTTTTAACAAAAGTACCAAGTATTGATTGGTTTTATTAAATATCAACTCTTGCTGGATCAATACAACACAATTCTGGTCAAGATACAACAGAAAAGAAAGTTTATTCATGAGGGTTGGAATTGACCCTAATGATAACTGGTTTGTAGTTCTATAGTTGAATGTTATAAATATTCTTCACATTATTGCTATGGGTGATTGGACAAACACAGTCTATTAAACCATGAGTCAAATTTACTTACTTTCTGGGAGTTTGCTAGCCTCTTTAGAGAGAAATTGATTTTGATTATCTGTTATTTGCTCAGATTACTTGTAATCAGTCAGGTGTAGCAAGTTATTCAGTATCCAGACAGATGTAATCCTGACAAAGTCTGCTTTTCTCACAAAGTCTTCAAATGGTAGTTGCTTTCAGGCACCTTCAAGAAACTATTCTAACATTTCATGAAAGATGAAACGCATTCTGTAAGTAATTTGGCAGTGGCAGAAGAGGAGAATGGATAATTCATCATCTTCATATATTTAATTTTAAGCTTATTTCCCTATTTTAAAATCACAAGTAGTTGTAACATATGTTGCTATTTTACACCTCAATGCTTTTGTACTTGCTGTTACTTTTGCTCGAAACTTCCCAAGTTATGTTTATTTGTCATTGAAGATTCATCCCTGCTGTTATCCCTGGAAGATGATTTAAATGCTAGACCATTTCCAACCCCACTCAGATTAGCTGCTTCTTTTTTGTGCTCATATACTCTAAGTTTGCCTCCTTATCACAGGCCTTTTCACATTGTATTATAAAATTGATTTACTTGTCTGACATCTCTTTTACCCCTCAAGACTATAACACTAGAGGTCAGGAAGCACATTCTATTTAATATTGTAGTCTAAATGACAAGGATAGTGCTTGGCACGTAGCTGCTCAACAGTTCTTTATTTGGATAATGAATAAACTAATAAGATTAATTCAACTTAAAAATAACAATTAGCCTGTTAGTTGGCTGACAGAGGAATATGGCTATTCCACAGTTTTCTCTTGGTATTGTTGGTAATGATATTTTACTAGAAATTTCCAGTAATAAAAAGTTATTGGAAAAGTAATCAAATTCTAACAATATAAAATTTCAATAATAAAATTCTAACAATTCAGAATTTTATAGGTCTTTGGAGTAGGGGATGTACAAACATTATTCTAAAATAAAAAAGCAAAGCTATAAATACACCACATATTTGGGATTTTGAGAAAGCAATTGACTCTCTTGGGTTAGACCCCAGTTAGCCGAAATTTTGATTGCCTTTGAAAAATAAAGCCTTTCTGATAGCAGATGTCTAATTGTATGTGAAACCATTCATTTTGGTTGTCAATTACTATTATGCAAAAAAACATCCCCAATCTTAGTGATTCATTGTTCTGTGGATTGGTTGGGCTTAGCTAGACAGTTCTTACTTGGGGTCATTCATGCAGTTGTAATGAGATGATTGTTGTTGCTGGAATTATTTGAAGGCTTGATTGGGTTGGATGTCTAAGATGGCTTCTTCATTTACTTATCTGGCATCTCACCTGGGGTGTTGGGATACTCTGGGCTGGCTTCCAGGTTTTTGTCTCTCTACTATGGCATTCTTAAGAGAGTTGGGTCTGTTACACAGTAGCTGGCTTCCCTCAGTGTAAATATACCAAGAGACTCAGGTGGAAGCTGATGGCTTCTTATGACCTAGCCTCAGCAGTCATGCAGAATCTTTCTGCTATATTCTGTTGGTCAAATATGAGTCACAGGGCCAGCCTAGGTCCAAGATGAGAGAACTACATAAAGCCATGACTATTTGGAAGTGTGGTTCATTAGAGAGCCACCTTTAGAGAATAACTACCATTCTACAAATTTCATATGGAATGTGATATTCTTCCATTGTGTAGAATACCATTCTACAAATTACATATCTTTTCATAATTTCCTTCAGTGTAATAAATGTTTTAACATTTTAAAAGGCGTGGTAGGCAGAATAATGGCCCCAAAGGTGTTCACGTCCTAATCCCTGGAACATATGAATATGTTGGGTTACGTGGCAAAAGGGAATTAAGCTTGCAGGTGGCATTAAGGTTACTAGTCAATTAACCTTACGTTAGGGAGAACATCCTGGGTTACCTGCGCAGGCCCAGTGTAATCACAAGGGTCCTTCAAAGTAGAAGAGGGAGGCAGGAGACGAGGCAGAGTTAGAAAAGGAGATGTAACCATGGAAGCAGTTAGAGCAATGAGATGTGAGAAGGACTTGGCTTTCCTTTGCCAGTTTTGAAGACGAAAAAAGGGATCCATGAGCCAATGAATGTAGGCGGCATCTAGAAGCCAAATAAGTCATGGAAATAGATCCTATCAGAACCTACAGAAAGGAAAGCAGCTTTGACTTTGGCCCTCTGAGACCTGTGTTAGACTTCCAACTTATAAAACTGTAGGATAATAAAATTCATTGTCTTAAGCCACTAAACGTATGGTAATTTGATATGGGAACAATAGAAAATAATACAAAAAGCAATGGAAACTTGAGAACAAACAGAAGGTATATCAGGCCTATGTCCCATCCATATCATGCATATGTTCACTCACTGAACAGTGTGGAAAATGACTCTTTAGTCCATCAAGGACCTTTAGTTATGATGTAAGTGAAGCAATTTCAGGGTGGTGGACCATTTTTATGATGTGGACAATGCTTTCTAAAAGGACATATGATAGTAAAATTGATATAAGAAGCTAAGGTACAAGACTTATGACTTCAGAAAGTTGCTCCTAAAATTCTGTGTTTTATAGCCTTTTCTTTACCTCAATCATTTGGGGTTGGGAAAATTAAATATTTGGGTTAAACAATCAAAATTCCTGGATAAAAACCCTTTATTCTTTCAAGAATAAAAACAAATCTATGGCATGCTTTCTTGTTTTGGTCAATTAAGTTGCAATTAAAAAAATAAAGCTCCAAGAAGGAAGTGTACATAGGATACTATGTTATCTTTCAACCTTTTAGAGGGAGGGAGAAAACATGTCAGCTAGTTGGATTGTCCTGAGGTATTTGCAAAGTCCATCAAAGGTGGTAGGGCTAGATGGATCAGGAAAAATGCCTTCTTGATAAGTTTTGTGAGAAATAGTCTATAATCTCATGGACCATTATCTCTTTATGTGTATTAATTTTTACAGAAATCATTATCACAAAATAATATGTTTATATACAACAAAGTAGAAAATCAATTTGTGAACAAATCCCATGTATAATTCCACTATTCAAAGATTTACCTCTAATCCTTTGGTTATTTAGTTTATACCTTTCAGATAAAAACACTCCTAATTTTTTAGCAAGGGTGGTATTATATATTATTTTACTGTAATTTTAACTTGATTTTAAATTCAACTTTTTGCTAACTCATTTCATTTCAATAAATGTCATTATTATTATTAAAAAATTTTATTGAGGTAACTAAACATGTAAGATTTACCATCCTTACCATTTTTAAGTGTACAGTTAAGTGGTAATAACTACATTCACATATCTCTATATATAATTTTCCCTTCACCATCCCTCCTTCTTATCCTTCCTGGCCTTTGGTAGCCACCAGTCTAATCTCTATCTTCATGAGATCCACATTTCTAGCTGCCACATATGAGTGAGAACATGGGATATTTGTCTTTCTGTGCTTGGCTTATTTCACTTAACATAATGACATTATTATTATTCTTGATGGCTTCATTGGTATTTCACTATAGGAATGTACTGTAATTTATTTAATCAATTGACATTGTTTGCCACTACACACTGTTGCTCAGCAATGCTGGAATAAACTTTCTTGCTCATAACATTTTTGAGCCCTTTTAAAATTTTTTTTAAGGATACTTTTCTAAAAATAGACTTTTAGGATTAATGGGCATGCATTTTAAAGCATTTTGATATACTCTACATTTATTTTATCAAGCGAAAATTTCTGTTACCGTAAAGGACATTTTCCTGATCCCTCCTAGTTATTTGATCATTTTGTTCTCGGTAACATAAACAGCTCTTCTTTCACATGCCAATGCGTGTCTTGGATGACCACTAGAGGTCATCTAAGAAATTAAATATTTCACCTGTGGCTCACATTTTTCTCAGAAGTTGACCTTCGTGTAAATCAAAGAGAAAAATAGTCTAGAGTTAATGCTTGCTAACTCCAATAACATTTAACATTAAAGTCAAATCTCTTTCCTTCCGCCACACCATCAACCACTTTCTAAAAAATGCCTTTGTTTCTGTGGGAGACTCAATAGCCTTTGACTGTCTTTTCTCTGTGCCAGGGAGGTAGTTTATGGTTTGTTCGGAATATGTTTCTTTTTCTTTCACTTGTTACTTTCACATATTTTGGTCTCTTATACTTACTTAGTTTATGCTAAACAGCAAATCTAAGAAATCTTGAAGTAAAAATGCCTGTAAATTATTTTGAGCTGTTTTATTAAGGTGGTAGTTTTGCTATTGCATTTCTCCTGCCCCTCTGTAATGATGTAGACTATATATGGAGGTACCAGAATTTAAGCAATTGGCATTGTTTTGTTAATACATTTACATCTTGATGAATATGCCATCATCATCATCATTTTTGGAAGGTGCAGTAATTACACATTATCACCATTTAACATTGGTTTAAATATGTGAGAATTATTTCTTTCTATGCTCTATCATTCTATACATATGGGAAATAAGACAGAAAAGATTATGCAGCAAATAAAAATGATTAAAAAATTTAAAAAGTTATGTTCTAAAAATCATCTATGATTTGTTTGGAGATAGGTTAGAGGTGACAAACATCATTTGTGATGGTAAGTTTTATGTGTTAACGTGACTAGGCCATGGGATGCCCTGATGTCTGTTTAGACATTATTTCTAGGTATCTCTATGAGGGTGTTTCTGGGAGAGATTCACATTTAAACTGGTAAATTAAGTAAAGCAGACAGCCCTCCCCAAAGGGCATCATTCAATTCATTGAACGCCTGAAAATAATTGGATGGGCATCATCCAGTTTTTTTTTTTTTTTTTTTTTTTTTTTTAGACGGTGTCTAGCTCTGTCACCCAGGCTGGAGTGCAGTGGGGCGATCTCTGCTCACTGTACAACCTCTGCCTCCTGTTCAAGCTATTCTCCTGCTTCAGCCTCCCGAGCAGCTGGGACTACAGGTGCCGCCATGCCTGGCTAAGGTTTTGTATTTTAGTAGCGAAGGGCTTTCACCGTGTTGCCCAGACTGGTCTTGAACTCCTCAGTTCAGGCAATCCGCCTGCCTCGACCTCCCAAAGTGCTAGGATTACAGGCGTGAGCCACCGCGCCCAGCCGGACATCATCCAGTTCTTTGAGCACCTGAAAAGAACAAAAAAGCAGAGGAAGATTGGATTTGTGCTCCCCTCTGCCTGTCTGCTTGAACTGGACGTCAATCTTCTGCCCTTGGTGCTCCTGGTTCTTAAGCCTTCAGGCTGGGTTTGGAGTCTACATCATTGGTCCTCTGGCTCTCAGGCCTTTGAACTATACCACAGGCTTTTCTGGGTCTTTGGCTTGCAGATGTTAGATCACTGGACTTCTCAGCCTCTGTAATCAGTGAGTCAATAACTTATTGTTATAAGTTATCTCTATAACCATCTGTCTATCTACCTATCTATCTATCCATCCATCTATCTATCTATCATCTATCTCTCTACCTAATCTCTATAGGTTCTGTTTCTCTGGAGAACCCTGACTAATTCACCATTTAAATATACACTTGCTAGATATAGGAACATTAGTTTGTATTTGGAACATTTAGATAGTTACCCATACATCAACAAAGTTGTTATACTGGTCAAGGCAGCAGTGGAGCCTCCTGTTTTCTTCTCCGTCAGACGTTTTGTCTTACCGAACCCATGGCCGGAATTGCTCCAAAAGTGGTGGCAGGGGAATTTCTGCAGGGAAGTTCCCCAAACTGTCCAGAGATGGGGCTGGTTAAGGTTCTAAAGAAAGAAGCACTGAATGCCAGGGTGATGAATCTAAGAAATTTATTAGGGGAACTTACAGAGTGCTGCTCCAATCCTTGTGGCGGACAGCGAGAGAAAGGGGGTGTTCTACCTAGGCGTGTCTGAAATGAGGGAGTCATGTAGGAAGTTTCTATGAAGGGTTGAGGATTTTGGCTCAAGCCAGGGCCAGTTTCTTTTAGTGTTTTGGGCAACAACCTAGATAACTTTTTTCAGTGCCTGGAAATGTGCAAGGCCCTGGTTTCGGTTCAAGCCTGTTGGAAAAAACCTGCAGCTGGCCAGGTCACAGAGCAACCAAGGAAGGCACTTCATGATTTGGGGTCAGGACTTAGAAAGAAATGGTGAGGGGGAGTCTGGGGGAGCCTGCACAGAAGTAACAGGTTTATCTAAATGGTATATATAATATAATGTAAATTATGTGTATTTTTTGTTATAGTTACATTTTTATAGCACACACATATATGTAGACTTCATGTCTTTTTTTAAGGTTAAAGGCTTATGATAGTTTGTAGTAAGCTAAGTTTTTCACCCTCTTTCCCTGTATTATGTGGAAGAGATTCTTTAGCAATCTTTTAAGATATAGACTCCTTTTTAAAAACACACAATAAATATCATTTTGCTGGAATCATTTGACTTCTCACTTGTTAATTCATATCCCATTTTCTTCCCAAACCATAAAAAAATTCACATAATATCATCTGGCAATAATTTCTTGGAAGGCCTTTCATCATGGAAAAATGCCTTCAATTTGGGTAGATGCAGTGGTAGAAATTACATTTGATTTCAGGGTGACCAGATAACTGTCAAACTAAATTGGCTGCTTATTGAAAAACACTCCTTGTATAATCTTTTTTTCCTTACCTATAATCTTGTATTGGCAATGACATAAGTACTGTGAAAGTTCTTCACAGTTTTCAAGCCTTTTGTTCTTAGGACACCTTTAGACTCTTACAAATTATTGAGGCCCCTAAAGAGCTTTTGTTTATGGGTATTACACCTAAGTATGTTTAGCAGATTCAACTAAAAACTGAGAATATCTAAAAATATGTATTGATAATTTTAAAAAACCCCATTACATGTTAACATAAATAACATTTTAATAAAAATCTTATTTTCCAAAACAAAAAAAAAAGAAAAAGAAAAAGAAAAAAACACTTTAGAAGAGTGGCATTGTTTCACATTTTTGCAAGTTCCTTTAATGTCCGGATTAACTGAAGACAGCTAGATTCTGATATCTGTTTCTGCGTTCAATTTGTTGCAATATCACTGATCACGTAGCCTCTAAAAAACTTCACTGTATGCTGATGAAAGAATGAAAATAAAACAGTCAAATAGTATCTTAGTATGATTATGAAAATAGTTGTCACCTCATGGACTCCCTGAAAAGGTCTTGAGGACCCACAGGGGTTCCCAGGCCATACTTTGTGAACCACTGTGATAGATTATACAAATGTGGCTATCCTTATACATCTTTGTTGTAGAATAAAAACATTCATGAGAACCATTATTGCAGAGTGGTATTGGAGTATTACAGTCTAGGGTTTGAAGAGCAGCTCTGCCATTCAGTTGTTTTGATATATTGGGAGAGTTAAACTTTTAAACCTCAGTTTCCTCATCTGAAAAATGGGGATAATAATGGGTACTTCATGGATTGTTTTTAAGGATTGGCATTCTTAGATACCTTCAATCTTTTGTGGTTTTAGTTATTATAAACTTATTACTGAGAAACTGGTGGACTTTGAGTATATTGATAAAGGTCCCTTTCTGGTCCTCCAAAGTGGAGAACCTGGCGCTGTATTGTAAATTCCGAAAACCAGTGGATGGCTAAAAGATATTGTGGCACCTCCATGTAAAATTACTGCCACCTACTACTACTAGTATTATTCTGTGTTATAGTGAAGACACTGAGGCTCACAGCGGTCAAGTCTCTTGGACAAGACAAATGCCAGCAGGAGAGGTGGAATGGTAATCTGCATGGTCCACCTACAGAATCCACACCCTTAACTAGTACCCTATACAGATTAACTAGTACTCCTAACTAGTACTCTCTCTATGTAGTATTTTAATTGTCAAACTACAGATTTTGGAATTTAAATCTAGAGTTTAATTTTTGTCATTTTCTGAGTACATTCCCTGTTATAGAAAAATTATTAAAATTTACACCTATTATTAGATTAACCATGGGGCCACTGTTAAAAATAAGGGGTATCTAATGTGGAATTTTTCAGTCATTCACTTGTAGTTAGTCACAACTTCAAGCATTCATGAAAATTACCGTATTAACTTTAGTTATAATTGCTTTGCATCGCATCCGGTTTGACTTTGTCGGAATCTCATGTTACTAATTGTATAGATGTCTTCTATGATGTTCTCTCCTTAGAGTTTCTCACCCCCAATTGTGTAAGAGGTTTAATTTGTTTTTTTCTAACAAATACCTAATACAAAAATTTTATTTTTATATTTATGTAGCAATTACATGACTGATTCATATCTCAGTGTAAGATGATAAAATTAATCTTTTCTGATGGGTTTTCTTATTTTTATCAGAGAAGAAACTTCTGTGTGAATCTGCTAATATTCATTGCTTTTCTTGGATAAAACTATGGGGCACAATTTAGGTGATATATGCAATCTAATTTGTGCTAATAAGGGTCAGCATTACCATCTGGACTATTAAGATCACTTCTTGAGGAAAAGAAATTATGGAATTTCTGAACTTGTTATAAGAGTTTCCTTTTAACAACATTTATTTAATTATGATTTAAAAGAAAAGTTTCATTCTTTGAGAGACAGTTTTAAAAATATTTCACGATTAAAGTCAGCCCAAATGCTATGAAATAACATGGTTTCAGCAGTTTGAAGAAAGCTCTGAATGAAGTGTGAGACGTTAGAGATTGATGATAGTTCCTGTGTGTGCTGGCTCCCACTACTTTAAAAGTTTCTGGCTTTCTTTGCCATCTCATCTCCTCTAAGCATTTTGTTTTCAATCTCTTTTTAACCCTGAACTGTGTAAGTCTTTCCTCTCCAGGGTTTTTCGTTGATCAAAGGCATCAACAGCCTTCTTCCTGTGCGACTAATTCTCTCTCAAACAGACAAACCCCTACCAGGCTGAGTCTATAAGGTTTCTAAATTGTTTCTTGTATGTTTCCATTTTTCTCTTCTGCACCCATTTCAACTCTTACTTCCAGCCCATCTTCATCTACATTTGCTATAAGGAAGCCAACTTTTTCTTTCTTAGATTAAGTTAAAACGCCAAATATTTTGTAAGATAGTTTAAAAAAAATTGTAGTTTGAGGTGTAATTTTTGTTGTTATTGCTTTAAACTAATTTTTCTAATGGGTCCCAAGTTAATTAGATGACATACAATTTTATATATTAGCCTTTATAATGTGGTATAGAATGATTATATTAGAATGATTATATATCATTCTTATACTTCTGGGGATTGTTAAACTCAAAGTGTTTTAAAATCATTTCCATCATGTGATTTTAAATAGAACAGATCTAAATATTCAGCTTAGAGAAGCATTTTAAAAACTTCCTCTGATGGTTTTGTTTACATGTAGGTGATTGGTTTTACTTTTAATGAGTTATTATCTTTTCAGCTTCAGACTACACAATAAGAGAACACTGGTTGCAGTAGACATGAGACTATGCAGATGAACAATATTTTTGATGATGTCCTGAAAGAATTGCTCATTTTACACCTGGGAAAGTGATTGAGGATTTTAAAGGTTTATTTTCCCAGAAATAGCAAGAAGAACTGCTTTTTAAAGAGCCATACTGAAGACATGGATTGTAGGATTTCTTCATCAAGATTCCAGAGGGAAAAAGGACCCTAAGTACAGTTCTCTAAAAGACATAATGCAGTTATAAAAATCATGTCCCAGATTAACACAGCTTATCACATATGGGAGTCAATGTCTTAGTAATGAACAATTTCAAACTGTTTACTCTGTCAAATGAATGCATTTTACCAGGGTGAGGTAGTACACTACATTTTTCTTTTGGTTGGCTCCTGAACTTGACCTTATCCTTAAGATCTATAATAGAAAAGAAACTAGAACTGTTACATAAAAACAATGGTTCAAGGAGCAAATGTAGTCACAGTATTTCATCCTAAAATACTCACAAATTCATAAACTCCATCCTAAAATACTTACAAATTTATAAACTCTTATGATGTATGAGGATATTTGAAGGAGGAAATAATGACTGTTTCTGAAAAATATTATTGTTTATTGATTATTTTTTTAATCAACAACCATCTAGTGAGTACTGTGTGGCAGGTATTCTTCTAGTGCTGGAAGATACAGTAGTGAGTATATCAGACACTATCCCTCCCTTATTTGGCTTACTGTGAGGTGTGTGGTTACAATGATGGAAGAAAGACAGTAAATTGAAGTAATTCCAGCTAGCAATAAATGCTGTATTGAAAAATAAAACAGGGAAATGGGATAGAGAATAACTGGGGAGACTACTTTTTATTGCAATGTCAGAGATGGCCTTTTTCTGAGAAGATGATTTTTGATATAAGACTTATCTGGGAATGGAACTGGCCTTGCATGGATGTGGGGCTTCAACATTCCAAACAGAGATAGTAGCACAAGCAAAGGCTCTGGGGCAACTGCCAGCTAGGTGAGTTCAAAGAACAGGGAGTGTGGCTGGAATGCAGAGAGTGAGAATGAGCATAGTAGGAGGTAAAGTCAGAGACAGGGCAAGGGCCAGGCCACAGAGGTCCTTGTAGACCATGATAAGAATTTTATTTTTTCTCAAGTAATTGGAGAGTTTTAAGCAAGGGACTAGTATAATTGGATGTTTATTCTGTTTTTTTTTTTTTTTTTTTTTTTTTTAAAGATTATTCTGGCTGTTCTAGGGATTGTGGACTGTAGAAAAGATACCATATTGACATTTTATATATATTATTTTTAATCTGTGTAATATACCAATTAAGTAAATATTTATGATTTCTGTGTAAGAGATAACTAAAACTTAGAGAGGTTAAGTAATTTGTGCAGTCACACAGCATGCAAGCAGCAGAACCAGTAGAGTCTGTACTCTTTTTTTTTTTTTTTTAAATTAATTTATTATTATTATACTTTAAGTTGTAGGGTACATGTGCATAACGTGCAGGTTTGTTACATATGTATACTTGTGCCATGTTGGTGTGCTGCACCCATCAACTCGTCATTTACATCAGGTATAACTCCCAATGCAATCCCTCCCCCCTCCCCCCTCCCCATGATAGGCCCCTGTGTGTGATGTTCCCCTTCCTGAGTCCAAGTGATCTCATTGTTCAGTTCCCACCTATGAGTGAGAACATGTGGTGTTTGGTTTTCTGTTCTTGTGATAGTTTGCTAAGAATGATGGTTTCCAGCTGCATCCATGTCCCTACAAAGGACACAAACTCATCCTTTTTGATGGCTGCATAGTATTCCATGGTGTATATGTGCCACATTTTCTTAATCCAATCTGTCACTGATGGACATTTGGGTTGATTCCAAGTCTTTGCTATTGTGAATAGTGCTGCAATAAACATACGTGTGCATGTGTCTTTAGAGCAGCATAATTTATAATCCTTTGGGTATATACCCAGTAATGGGATGGCTGGGTCATATGGTACATCTAGTTCTAGATCCTTGAGGAATCGCCATACTGTTTTCCATAATGGTTGAACTAGTTTACAATCCCACCAACAGTGTAAAAGTGTTCCTATTTCTCCACATCCTCTCCAGCACCTGTTGTTTCCTGACTTTTTAATGATCGCCATTCTAACTGGTGTGAGATGGTATCTCATTGTGGTTTTGATTTGCATTTCTCTGATGGCCAGTGATGATGAGCATTTTTTCATGTGTCTGTTGGCTGTATGAATGTCTTCTTTTGAGAAATGTCTGTTCATATCCTTTGCCCACTTTTTGATGGGGTTGTTTGTTTTTTTCTTGTAAATTTGTTTGAGTTCTTTGTAATGGCCATACTGCCCAAGGTAATTTATAGATTCAATGCCATCCCCATCAAGCTACCAATGAATTTCTTCACAGAATTGGAAAAAACTGCTTTAAAGTTCATATGGAACCAAAAAAGAGCCCGTATCTCCAAGACAATCCTAAGTCAAAAGAACAAAGCTGGAGGCATCACGCTACCTGACTTCAAACTATACTACAAGGCTACAGTAACCAAAACAGCATGGTACTGGTACCAAAACAGAGATATAGACCAATGGAACAGAACAGAGTCCTCAGAAATAATACCACACATCTACAGCCATCTGATCTTTGACAAACCTGAGAGAAACCAGAAATGGGGAAAGGATTCCCTATTTAATAAATGGTGCTGGGAAAATTGGCTAGCCATAAGTAGAAAGCTGAAACTGGATCCTTTCCTTACTCCTTATACGAAAATTAATTCAAGATGGATTAGAGACTTAAATGTTAGACCTAATACCATAAAAATCCTAGAGGAAAACCTAGGTAGTACCATTCAGGACATAGGCATGGGCAAAGACTTCATGTCTAAAACACCAAAAGCAATGGCAGCAAAAGCCAAAATTGACAAATGGGATCTCATTAAACTAAAGAGCTTCTGCACAGCAAAAGAAACTACCATCAGAGTGAACAGGCAACCTACAGAATGGGAGAAAATTTTTGCAATCTACTCATCTGACAAAGGTCTGTACTCTTTTTAACAGGTGATGAGAGTTAGTGTAACAGAGAATAACCACAGAGGAAAGTGAATCCTCGTAATTGTTTTGTTGGAAAAGTTTTATTTTTTAGTAAACTTGTTTTATTGTTGTGTAACAGGCATGCAAAAGAGGTGCACTGTTGTAAGTTTATAGCTCAAAGAATTTTTACAAAATGAACACACCTGAACTGCTATCACCAGATTAAGAAGCCTTCCTGTGCCCCTTCATAGGTGCTTTCACTCAACAAAGGTAACTATTATTTTGTTTTCTATCATCAGGGATTAGTTTTGTCTGCTTTTAAACTTTATTTAAATGAAATCATTATTCTTTGATGTCTGGCTCTTTTTATCAATGTTAGATTTGAGAGATTCATCTGTGTTTTTGGATAAGTAGTAGTTTGTTAATTTTCATTGTTGAATATTGTCCCATTGTATGTATACACCACAATTAATTTTTTCCCTGATTGATGGGTATGTGGGTTGTTGCCAGTTTTTGGCTTTTATAGTGTTGCTGTGAATATTCTTATATGTGGCTTTCCGTGAACATGGGTATGCATCTCTATTGGGATTATAATTAGGAGGAAATTTGTAGGGTCTGGGGAAATCGGAGTTTTCAACCTAGTCAGAGGTAAAATGGACTGGCTTGTACCAGCTCATAAGAGCTAATTTTGCACATGTCTTCCAAAATTCACATTCAGTGACATCGCATTGGTAGCGTCAGACTGGCCATCAGAGGCGTGTTTACACTATAGAAATTGGCAAATGATACAAATTACTATCCCTCTCCCACCACAGACTCAGTTGTTAAACATTTACTGTCACAGCACATCACTGGCTTTTGTAGTTTTCCTGTAGTTTTCCAAGTGTATTGTATCAATTTTTATACTACCATCAACAATATGTGAGAGTTCATGTTACTCTACATTCTCACCACCATTTGGTATCTTGTTTTTAACTTTGGCCATCCTGGTACATATGTAATGGAATCTTATTGTGAATTTAATTAGTATTTAGAAAATGTTTTGATTTATTTAAATTAGCCTGCTACCTGTGTTGTAAACCAGATTATAACTTTTGAGGACATATATTTCTCAATGAAGACAGGAGCAGTTGAATACATAAAATTTCTCAATTGAAACTCATGTTGTGGGAAAAACGCTTTTATTCTATAGAAGGTTAGCAATGTTCTTAAAGCTTAGTTTTCTTTTGTTTAGAGATATTTGAAACATTGAAAATTTCTTACTACTTTCTTCTCTTAGAAACTTCTGGATTAATTTTGATATCAAATGAAATTTAACAATGTGCATAAATAGAAAATGACATTGTGTGGTGTCAACATAAGAGACGAATTTCTTGTTGACTTCTACTTATGTAGTCCAATGGGATGACAGATGGCAAGAGCAACGGTCAACTACTAGCTCTAACACCACATTAACTTCTTCATTGGTTATTTTTTTTTTGAGGGGAGGGGGACTTTTCAGCCTGTATTACTGCTGCAAGCAAGTCTTATAACTGGTGATTTGTGGTGATTGCTCCAGCTGCTCTAGCTTTATCTAAGTTATATGTTCTTCCACACCAGGAAGCTGACTGATGGTAGCAGAGCTTAAAATAACTCAGGGCATTTGGATTTGAAAAGGTAAAAGCTCTTTTATAGTAAGACAGCATTTGCTACTATATTTGAAGGTGATCTATCTATCTATAGCCAGTTGGACAAGGCACAATAATGTGCTTTATGTTACGTCTCCTATTATTTCTTTCTTAATTGAGTAATGGAAAATAAATGAAGGGATATATGAATATAGAAACACATTTCTAGTGCAGAGACACATTCTGTGAAGCACTGGGGATATTATTCAAGAAATAATTTGAATGCTACACTTATATAAAAAGTGGAAGTAGCATGGGTGAAAAAGCATATAATGAGACCCTAATAATATCATTAAATGATACTAGGAAGAATGTACAGAAAACTTATGCAATGATTTTGGATCTTGCCACTTTTTTTGGCCACCTTTAAGTGGCCAAAAAATTTATCTTTCATCTTAAAACATTTTGCTCATCACATTATATTCCATAAGTAAAATTATAGGACTATGCTGTTAAAAGTCCTCTGTATTGAATTGGCAGTACAATCTTTGTAAACACTGTGGATTTAGGAAAATAACTTTCATGTGGAATTCATGAATATTTTCAAGCAGATAAGATGTGTTGATGATTTAAATCTAGAAAGAGTTTCAATAGGTAAAGATTAGATGAGTTAAACGAGTGGCTTAGGGATTCCGAGGTTAGGAGGAGATGAGGATGGTAGAGGACAATGTTTCCAAACCTTCTACCAGTAAATCCACACCTTGACCTGTGTTCATGCAATCTCTTTTTCTATCTTTGTGCTTTCCCTTATATCTAATCTTTCCCTTGTGCTCTGGACCCCATTCCTGCTCTCCATTATCCTTTGCCTCTCCCCTGGACCACTGCAATCCTATCAGAACAAACGCACACATGCTGTGATCTTTTGTCTTTGGAAAAAACAAAACCCAGACTTCCTGGGTCCCTATATTCCTACCAGCGATCTCTCCATCCTCAGCTCCCACTTCACAGCTTTGAGAGAGACAAACATGTGAATCTCTCCTCCGTTACTGCCTTTCTCTCCTACTAACGCCAGTGAGATTCCTGACATTATTATTTCACCGAATCTGCTGTAATCCACATTACCCATTACATCGAAGTTGCCAAGTCCACCGACTTCTGTCCTCATTTTCTCCACTGTCTCTTAACAGGGCAGCTTAGAAGGCTCTCATGGCCTGAGCCCCACACTTTCTCTCATCCTTTGCCCCTCTCCTCTTTACACACCATGTTTCAGTCACATTTGTCTTTTCTTAGGTCTTTGAAAACATCTCTACCAGTCCCCTGCTGTTTTCTTGGCAGGAGAGAGCTTCTCTCTACTATTTGCTTGGATAATTTCTCATTTTTAGATCACAGATTTAATATCCTTTTAGAGATGTTTCCCCTAACTACTTTATTTAAACTCACCCCTCATTTCTTCTCTATCTTAGCCCCCCTCTTTTTTTCTATTTGCCATTTACAATTTACTTTATATTGTTGTGTATTTATGGTTTTGTGTTTACACCTTTCCCCCATCTCCTTTACTAGAGTATAAACCCCATAAGCTATATTATGCCCTGTTAGTTGTGGTAGATTTGTTATATAGAACTGTGCTAGATATTATCTATGAATGAATAAAAATAGGACCAAATTGATTATAGTCTATGTTAATATTACCATAGTTTCCTTCCAATAAATAGGTCTTCTTTTGATTCAAATGGTTAAATAAAAGATATAGCATTCTCAAGCATTTTCTAAAGAGTTTCATTTTCCTTATATATGATACCGCTATAAATAAATTGCCTTTTCATTGAGTTTTTCATCCAAAAATTTTAGGTATAATTTAAAAAGCTTTGCATCTCATAATAACACCTAACTTAACTGAATCTGCATGCTTGTATTCAATCTAAATTAAGAAAAGGTATGAAGCTTGATGCACTGTGAAAGATGCTGAAATCCCCCACACTTTCAAGTTACTCCTCCCCTGTCTGTGATGTTGAAGTTCTGCCTTGCTCTAAATCTTCTTCCTCTTTTTTTTCTTTTCTTTTCTTTCTTCCTTCCTTTCCCTCCCTCCTTCCCTCCCTCCCTCCCTCCCTTCCTTCCTTCCTTCCTTCCTTCCTTCCTTCCTTCCTTCCTTCCTTCCTTCCTTCCTTCCTTCTCTCTCTCTCCTTTTTTTTTTTTTTTTTTTGACAAGTTCTTGCTCTGTTGCCAGTCTGGAGTGCAGTAGCATGATCATGACTCACTGCAGGTTCGACCTCTAGGGCTCAAGTGACTCTCTCACTTCAGCCTCTCAAGTATCTGGGACTACAGGGATGCTCCACCATGCCTGGCTGATTTTTGTATTTGTTGTAAATATGGGTTTTGCCATGTTGCCCAGGCTGGTCTTGAACTGCTAAACTCAGGCAATCCACCCCCCACTTGGCCTCCTAAAATGTTGGGATTATAGGCATAAGCCACGACACCTGGCCCTAAATCTTTTTAACTTCCACTTTCTGATGTAGTTGCAGCCAGAAATACACATTAATTGAATGCTTTTGACAGGGATCACTTCAGATAATATTTTATTTATGTAATTAGCTTCCTTTAATTAAGGGTCAAACCTGAGGGGCTTCTTCAACCATTGCTATCCAAACTTTGCATTATGCTTTTAGTTTTACTCAGGGTAATTCTATTCCAGGACAGATAAAATTCCACGAGGACATTCTGACCTGGTTCTGTCCCCTGTACACACAAACAGATAAATTCAACTTCAGCTCCAAGTTCCTTGTTTTTGACTTGTTCATCTTTTCCAAGGCTGAATTGCAGAGACATTGCTTCTGTCTTGTTTTCATTTTATTTTCCCTTCTTAACTTCCAATTTTTTCTTTTTCTGATGCTGAAATAGAAGCATTATCTTGAAAAACTGTTGATAACTCCTTATATGTCTGGGAAGAGAAGCGGACTCTAACTGGGACATGTAGCTTTTACATTTCACCTCTCCTTTAGCACAGAAATTCTTGCAAAACTGTTTCTTGTCATTTAGAAATTTTAGTAGGTATAGGGGCTTAAAGGAAAGGAAATAGAGAAAAGCTGTTCTTCATTAATAGGAGAAGACCTCGGGCTGCTGAATAAAGGAGAGCAGGTTGGAAGACAGGCAAGTGAGAGACAGGAGTTTGAGAGCAGTGAATTAGCAGAAGACTTGGAACTGAAAGAAAGGGAAAGTGAAAGTGCTGGAAATAAAGTTATGTGTGGGGTAAGTGATGAACACATCATATACTCATAGTTTTCTTTACCTTGGTTTCACTCCTATCGGACAAATGCCTATGACTGTGTGAATCTTGTCCAAATTCATCAGAGAATTTTTTTTATTCTATGGGGAGGAAAAATATATGGTTTCATGAAATACTTCTTGCCTTCCTGTCTTTTCTCCTTTCAATTCATTCTGCACCATGGTTAACAAACTGATTTCCTAAAACAGTCTTTCATTATGTCACTTTTAAATGGAAGAATCTGTAATGGTTCCTTATTGCCTATTGTACAAAGTATAAACATCTCATTTTATACTTTAACCACATTCAGCATTATTTCCCATGGTTTTTCCATGCATACCTTTTGCTATCTCCCCTAACTCTAGACTTTTTCTTGGCTTTGCATTTTTAAATTCGTTTCTGTGAAACACATGTATCTTTCATACCAACAGTTAGATTAGTACTATCTGACTATAGATGATACAAACAAATATGACTAAAGTAGCAATCTTTATGTAGTTATGTTGCCTGGAAAGCCTTTTTTTCTTATTATCCTAATAACATAAATTTGTATAGTGTTCATATCTTCCAATCCTTTATCGTGCATGGTCTATATCAACACTTCTCAAAGTTGGATATGAGCAAGAATTATTAGGAAAGACTGAGAGAGATTCCCGTGCCCCACACCCAGAGATTCTGAGTCAACACATGTGGGTTGAGACCCTAGATTTTCCATTTCTAACCAATTCCCAGGTACTTTCCCATACTTTCTATTTTTCTATGATGCTGATGGTTCAGGGACTACATTTTAAGTAGCTCTAGTCTATCCAATAACCCTGAGAAGTAGGCTGTATCATCTTCAAGATAGAAATGGGGAGAATGACACTCGGAGGAGCACACTTGACTAATCAATGGTCCTATGACTTGTGAATGATAGCACTGGAACTCAGGTTCTCTGAGCTGTGATCAAGTATCATTAGTATCTCATCCTACTGCCTGTGTACAGTCTAAGGCATCATACATATTTATGACAGCTTTGAATGCTTAGCTCAATTTTTACTTCAGTCTGGCAAAAAAGTGAAGATTCTTGCTTGTAATGATTTATGGTACTTAGTACACATATTTGTAGTTCTCAAAGTTCAATCCGTATATCCTGTGGGTCTCTGAGATCCTTTCTGAGTGTTTCAGAGGGTAAAGCTATTTTCATAATAATACTAACAACATTATTTATCTTTTTCACTGAGCTGACATTTGCAGTCAGGGTGCAAAAACAAGGGTGGGTAAGACTACTGGCACCTTAGTATGAATCAAGGCAGTGGTACCAAGCTAAACTAGAAGTCATTGTATTTCTTCACCATACATTTACAGTTAAAAAACATGGCAGTGACACTGAAAAGTATCTTTATGAAGCAGTAAAGATTATTGGTTTTATTAGATCTCAACCTTTGTGTGTATGTCATTTTAACTTTCTGTATGACAAAATGGGAGGTTGGAAGAAAGCCCTTTGGTTGCATAGTGATGTGTGATGACTGTTTTGAAGAAAAGCACTTAATGTATGTTTGAATTGCAAGCTAAACTAGCTGCTTTTTTCGTGGCATGTCATTTTCACTTGAAGAGACGACTGACAGGTAAACTAGAGTTATCCTAATTTATTTGGCAGACATTTTCTTAAAAATAAATGAAGTGAGCTGGTCATTTTAAAAAAGCTTCTGATTTTTGTTGTTGTTGTTGTCAATAAAAATATTTGAGCTTCCACACAAAAATTAGAAATTTGGAAAACTTGTATTTATCACCATAAGGTAGTCAGTTTCCCAATACCAAAAGACTTTTCCAATGAGACAGGTGGTGGTATTAATGAGTGTGATTTTTTGACAATTTGATGAAATGGATCAACATTTGGAAGGTCTAAATAGTTCAGTGACAGATACCTTTCACATGATCAATGCATGGTTAACAAAAAGGTCTGTTTAAGGTGCCAAATGGACTAATGATTTTTAATGTAATAGAATACAAAAAGTTCATGGATGTGGTTTTCAATGTCACGTTATGGCATAGTACCAAAGAAGAATAAACACAATTACCCGAAAAGGCTATTAAAATACCCTTTCCTTTTCTAACAACATATCTGTGTGAAGCCATGTTTCTTTTTTCCATAGATTTTAACCAAACAACGTATTACAACAAACTGAATATAGAAGCAAATATAACGAATAAACTGTCTTTGATTAAGCTGGAAGGTAAAGAGAATTGCAAAAGTGCTTGTCAATGCTGCTCTTCTCACTCAAGTATTTTGCTTTGGAGAATGTGGTTATTTTTTAAAAACAGATGTTACTTACGACATCATACAATGGGTTTACATTGTTATTTTAAAGTGAATCAATAAACAAAATATTTTTTAAAGTCTCAATTTTATTTTCTAACATGGCAAATACCAATAAATAAAACCTATGGAAATTTAAGAGTATAAAGGATTTCTTAGACTGAAAAATTTGAGAATTGTTGGCTGACTTTATGAATTTTGGTAATTGATTACATTCAGTATGTTAGTAGCATGGAAATAGAAATGGCCTAAAGTTAAAAATAACAACAACCACCACCACTTTGATTTCGGCTTTGTGAAAATTAAAAGCAATTATCAGTTACAATGCTGTTACCAAGTGTCTGGAATAAAGAATCCTACTATGCAAAATACTTTTAGGCATTTTTAAGTTTGTGTTTTTAATATAATAATGCATACACATGAGTTTAAAAATAAAATTACATTTTAAGAGTCCCAGCCTAATCTTCACTACCTCTTATTTTGTTTCTTCATGGGCTATTCTGTTTAATTCTATTAGCTTTTTCTAATACTTACCCCCTGAATCTAGCACCCCTTATGTGCTCTTCCAGAATCAGACAACCTCACTTGTCTCTAAAGAGTGTGGTTACTTGTTCTATCACCTCCCCAGTGACCAGCCCTGCATAGGCTCTAACTAACCTCACTGAGCCATGACCGAACAACCTCTCACTTCCAGCCTGCCTCCTATGCCTCTTGCCTCATATCCAGGGCGTCCCTATTGACACTGAAGCATGACCTTGCTCACTTGATGAATGCATTTGTTTACCTTTATTTTATTTTATTTATTTATTTTTTGAGATGGAATCTCACTCTGTCACACAGGCTGGAGTGCAATAGCATATCTGAGCTTACTGTAACCTCAACCTCTCCAGTTCAAGTGATTCTCCTGCCTCAGCCTCCTGAGTAGCTGGGATTACAGGCATGTGCCACCACGCCTGGCCAATTTTTGTATTTTTAGTAGAGACAGGGTTTCACCATGTTGGCCATGCTGGTCTTGAACTCCTGACCTCGTGATCCACCCACCTCAGCTTCCCAAAGTGCTGGGATTACAGGCATGAACCACCGTACCCCCAGCCTGTGTTTAACTCACACATGTGAAGTGAACCTTTGACCAGTAAGATATAGAAGCTGATGGTTAAGTCTTCTGCCTTCATCTCTAGCATAATGGACAGTCTCAAGTGATTTCATTTACACAGCCTCTCGCAATTGTGACAATGAGTCATCAGTTGTGCTTGCTATCAAAAGTAGCCGACTTATAATTTGGTAACCACCTTTGATTGGGACTCACCCTTTGCTTGTCTCATTCCCCCTTTCCATTGTTTCTCCTAATAAATGAGCGGCACATCAGCCTTTGCCACAGGCTCTGCTTTTTGGGGAACCCAGATTAAGACTCTCCATATTTCGAAACAAATTTAAACTCTTATCTTTACATTTTTCATTTAAGCATTATCAATTGACTTTTTTCATGAAAAATGAGGATTTAGTGCTCTTATATTTCCATACCCCACTCCCAATACCTTTGCCATTTGCTGTCCCCTCTATAATTCTAATTTTTGGTTAAATGAATATTCAGTGTTTATGTCATTATAATTGCCTTAATATGATTTGCAGATGAGTCACGTAGTATATCAGGATATATTTCTTTACCCTTTAATTACCTAATTTTTATGTACCTAACACTAATTAAACCCCATACTCACTGACAGAACATTAAAACTTCTCTCAATGTAGTCATATGTCCAAGAAATCTATGAGTTCAATGTGAGTGTGTGTGTGTGTGTATGCACATGTGCATGCAGGCTTATCCTTTCTGAAAACTTTCATCTTTTTTCCCCAGTCAGAACTTGCTTTCTAGGTTTGCTGCACAGCTGTCATTCTGGAGTATGTCTTTATCATCATCAGTTCATTTTACACTTGTTTTTGGATCCTCTGTTTTGGATTTTTTTTCTTCCTTTTCTTGGATTTCTCTTTTGCTTTTGTAGAGCACATCTTCCAAGAACCTTCTGAGAAAGTATTTGGAAGGCAGATCTTTTGAGACCGCACGAGTCTGTAAAGTCCATCTACATGTATATGTTGATGGTTTGAGATATAAACTTCTATTGCGTTTGTGCCACATTGTTGGGCTTTTTTTTTTTCTTCTTTGAATTATGGTGTAATTTACTTTGACACAGTATGGAGCTATTCATATATTGTTTGGGCACTTTGTGGGTCCAATGTATCATAATGAAGACATGCTCTTTATGGGGAATTAAAAAATTGTTTATTTGATAAGGTATTCTACTTTACATTTTCATTCCTTCTTTCTACAACAGCAGTTAGGGAGATGTGGATCTCTGAATCGATCCTCTAACTTTCTCATTTTTTTCTTTCCCATCATCCACACTTTTTTGGGGAGGAGAAGGATGAAGATTAGGAATGTCCTCAAGTTTATTTTTAACACTTCGAGTAAATTTTTAGTTATATCCAAATTTTACTTCAAAAAGTTCTCTGAATATTCTTTTTCTAGCATGTGATTCTTGTTTCACATTGGAATATCTTATCTTTTGTAGGTGTTAATTATAATTGCTCTGAAGTTTTCTTCTGCTTCCTGCATTTTCTTCATTTCTTCTAAATTTCTTTCTTTCATCTATCTGGTTGTTGGTTTAGGTTTCTATTTTTAATATCAGAGGCTTCTACTTTGGGATTTTCACCATTTTTATGAAGACGTTCACTTAGTCTTCTGTTTGCATACAGTAACTCATTCTCATTCTCAGAGATGGAATTATCTTTATAAAGAAAACCTTCTATTTTCTGTGGAGTTCCTGAAAGAGTAGTAACTTGGCTTCTTAGCTTGTATAGAAGGACTTTAAGTGTCCTTCCATAAACATTTAACCAGTCTTCCTGTTTCAATGCCATTCTTCATCCCTATCTTCAAGGGTACCAGGTGAATCCAAATGCTTGAGTCTGAGGGACTAGGGCAGAAATCACTGGTCTGATGTTGGTGTCTTACCATAGAAGGTTAACATTTGGGCCTTCTGTGTTCTAAGTCTGTTAATAATTGCCCATAATTTTTTCATATTCTAAAATTTCGTTGGTCCGGGTGCCAGTGGCTCATGCCTGTAATCCCAGCACTTTGGGAAGCTGAGGTGGGTGGATCACTTGAGGTCAGGAGTTCAAGACCAGCCTGGCCAACATGGAGAAACCCTGTCTCTACTAAAAACACAAAATTTAGTCAGGCGTGGTGGCACATGCCTGCAATCCCAGCAACTTGGGAGTTCTGAGGCAAGAGAATCACTTGAACATGGGAGGCGGATGTTGCAGTGAGCAGAGATCACAGCACTGCACTCCAACCTAGGCTACAGAATGAGATTCTGTCTCAAAAAAAATAAAGAAAAAATGTTGCTGAAATATTTTATTTAGTGTTGTCTCATCTGTTCTCTTTGTCCCTGTGAGTTTTTATATATACATATTTTTTGTCATGTTAGTGGCATCCCTAAAGAGAGGGAGAGTACAGACATGTGTGTTCAATATGCCATGTTTAACTTAAAATATATTTCTTTGAATTTTTAAAAAGAGTTTGGAAAATATTTGTATTTTCATGATCCCAGGAACATAAGGAAAGAAGAGACTGGACGGGTGGGGAAAAGATATTAAAATTTCAACCCACCCTTTACTTCCTATTTTACTGAAAAGCTTCCTGGGATATTTAGTCCAAGTCTTTCCCTGGGCTAGTCATTCAATGTGAAACACAGGGTTTTCCTTTAATCTTCCTGGAGAGTAAAATTCAACTTTGACATTACATTCTTCACTTAATCTTAGAATATATTGCTCGTGTAAGTTGTAAAAGGACTGTGTTAATCAGATCGAGCACTAAGTAAATTGCTTAAGCTTCCCTGCCAGTTAGAAAAACCTCAGACTCTTGGGCCTAGTTTTTCTCCTGACAATTCAAATTAGAGAAGAAAAATATTAACTCTAGTGGATTAAAACCCCAAACACAATTTGAAGCCTCAATGCTGTTTTATGTTGTTCACAGAAATGTCTTTTCTATTAATTCAAATTAAGTTGCTTGAGGGCAGAAGCTATGGTATATACTTGTTTTGTGTACTCCATTCCCTCTTCAGGCGTATTTTCACTATAACACCAGTATCAGAATATTCTGAATTGCTTGAAAAAATGAGAAGCTTTTTTCCCTATACCACCAGTATCAGAATTTTCTGAATTGCTTGTCAAAAATGCACACGTACTGGCCGGGCATGGTGGCTCATGCCTGTAATCCCAGCACCTTGGGAGGCCAAGGCAGGCAGATCACTTGAGCTCGGGAGTTTGAGACCAGTCTGGCCAACATGGTGAAACCCCGTCTCTACTAAAAATACAAAAAATTAGCCGGGCATGGTGGTGTGTGTCCGTAGTCCCAGCTACTTGGGAGGCGGAGGTGGGAGGATGGCTTGAACCTGGGAGGCAGAGGTTGCAGTGAGCCGCGATTGTGCCACTGCACTCCAGCCTGGATGACAGAGCAAGACTCTGTCTCAAACAAACAAACAAACAAACAAATGCACACCTACTAAATCAGAATCTCTTTGGATGGGCCTTGCAATCAGACATTTTTTTTTTTTTTTTTTTTAAGATGGAGTCTCGCTTTGTTGCCCAGGCTGGAATGCAGTGGTGCCATCTCGGCTCACTGCAACCTCTGCCTCCCGGGTTCAAGCAATTCTCCTGCCTCAGCCTCCTGAGTAGCTGGGATTACAGGTGCCCGCCACTACGCCCAGCTAATTTTTGTATTTTTAGTAGAGATGGGGTTTCACCATATTGGTCAGGCTGGTCTCGAATCCCTGACCTTGTGATCCACCCATCTCGGCCTCCCAAAGTGCTGGGTTTACAGGTGTGAGCCACCGCACCCAGCCCAGAATTAGACTTTTAAAAGGCATCCAAGGTGATTCTATTTACTTTAAAATTACTTAAAAATTTACCTCACAGTGTGCTAAGTACTGTAGGTGCTTTTAAATCTTTGTTTAATTAAGTAAATGTTAATTCCATATGACATCACTATAATTTATTTACTTAAAAAGAGAATTATGACAATAATGATTAGGCTTTGTAAGTAGAGTCTCCAATGAATCCTATGTAAGGGTTTATATAGCTTCAGAGAAAATCCTTCCAAAACTGGGGCATGATCGTGTTTACAAGATGTTAACAGTTGAATTGTTTTAATGTTATCTGTCCTTAGGTTCAAGCTATTCAATATGCATGAGACCAATCTCCCGTTTCCTTTGGACTGTTTCTATTATTTTGCTGTGCGGTTGCTCTGGTTGTGTATTGCTGTGTTACAAATCAAGCCAAACACAGTAGTAAAGACAAAAACCATCTTATTATGCTTATGGATTTGAAGAGCAAGAATTTGAATAAGGCACAGTGGGTGACTTTTATCTGCTCCACAATATCTGGGGTCTCAACTGGAAAATACCTAAAATGGCTGTGGCTGGAACCATGTGGGGAGTCCTTTACTCACATGTGTGGGCTGGAAAGACTTGAAACCTGTGCTCAGCTGAGACTGTTGACCAGGACACCTGGTCACTCTCCATGTGGCTCTAGCTTCTGCAGCAGGGGCTTGGGTTCTGAGAAGGAGTGTCTCTAAAGGGAGCCATCGAAGTGAGTAATTCAAGGGAACCACACAGAAGCAGCATGGCCTTTCATGACCCGGCCTCAGAAGTCACAAAAACATCATTTCTACCTGATTGTATAGTTTAGGTGGTTTCAAGTCTACCCATCATTAAGGGACAGGACATAGACCACCATTTCTTTTTTTTTCTTTTTTAAAATTTTTTATTCTCCTGCCTCAGCCTCCCGAGTAGCTGGGATTATAGGCATGTGCCACCATGCCCAGCTAATTTTTGTATTTTTAGTAGAGACAGCGTTTCACCATGTTGGCCAGGATGGTCTCAAACTCCTGACCTTGTGATCCACCTGCCTTGGCCTCCCAAAGTGCTGGGATTACAGGCATAAGCCACTGTGTCCAGCCAACTTTTTTATTTTTTGAGATCGGGTCTCACCCTCTCACCCAGGCTGGAATGCAGTGGCATGATCAAGGTTCATTGCAGCCTTGATCTCCCAGGCTCAAGCTATCTCCCACCTCAGCCTCTTAAGTAGCTGGGGCTACAAATGCATGCAACCATGCCTGCCCTTTTTTTTTTTTTTTTTGGTAGAGGTGGGGTCTCCCTAAGTTGCCTGGGCTGGTCTCAAACTCAGACTGCACAGAATTCTTAATGGGAGGATGTGTTAGTCCGTTTTCACACTGCTGTAAAGAACTGCCTGAGACTGGGTAATTTACAAAGGAAGGAGGTTTAATAGACTCACAGTTCCATATGACTAGGGAGGCCTCAGAAAATTTACAATCATGGCAGAAGGGGAATCTTACATGGCGGCAGGCAAGAGAGAGTGTGTGGGAGCACAGGAAAAACTCTCATTTATAAAATCATCAGATCTTGTGAGAATGCACAACTCTGATGAGAACACCTTGGGGAAAATCATCCCCATAATCCAATCACTACCTTCCCTCAACACAGAATTACAAGTCGAGATGAGATTTGGGTGGGGACACAGAGCCAACCCGTATCAGAAGAATACCAAAGAATTTGGGGGCCGTATTTTAAAACTACCACAATGACTAAGAAGCAATTCTACTCATTTAATATCTAAAATCCTTTCTTCATCCTTTGTTTGATCATTATAAATATTTTTGTTTTTCCCGTGAAGGCAAATGTACCCAAACCATATCCCTGCATATTCTTATTTATAGATATAATTTTCACAACCACTCTGAAGTTGATATCACCCTTTCCATTTATCCAACAAAGACACTGATGTATTGAGAGGTAGAGTAGCTCGGTCAAGGTCACACGGTAGGGGCGCTCTGACTCCAGAGCACAGGCCCTTGGCTACTATCTAATCAGCATCACTTTCATATTCATGTGAGATCCTCTTATAGAGAAGCAGGGAAGTTTACATATCTAAATGTCACTGGGAAGAGCTGAAATACACTTCTAAGCTCACTCTATCAAATATCCTAAGCCTTTTAAAAAGTTGCTTTTGGCTAAATGGTGGCTGGATCATAAACCTTATCATCTGTGAAAGCACTGAGGGGCTACAACTTTTTAAGGTTTTCATTTCCTGTGGAAAAAAAGAAAATGTTCTTATTTGCACTCTGCTGCTGAATTTTGACCAGGGAGTAAAAGATGCCTTTCTCCCTGAAAGAGGGCAGGACACTTCCATTTGTTTTTCTCTGAGAGGTTGGCTATTTGGTCTAATTGTTGTGATAAGCTGACTGAGGGTCAGGGAATGTCAGGTGTGCACAAGGCAGCAACACTGGGGATGGAAGGAAGAAGGGTGGTAACAGGTGGAGGCCATAAATAGAATGTGGCCTAGGAAGGGTCAGACCAGGGCACACAAACTTAACTATCTGAAATCAGTTACAGCTGGACTCAGAATCTATACACCAGCTTAAGTCAAAATTCAGTTAATGAAGCTGAAGTCCAAACTGGAGATAAAAACATCTAAGCCTGGAAAGCTGCAAAAGTCACCTTTTATCAAATAAAGAGTGAGGCTTTGCCAGCGTGCACCTCTTCTTGTAAAGTTCATGGAGGAAGAGGTGAGTGGGTGTCCACTCTTCTGCTATTGGCTTGCAGTTCATGGAAATAAGGAAAGCAGGGTCCCAATAAGGAGTTTTGGAGTGAGAAATAACAAGGCATAGGAGTGGTGAGAGAGGGCATCCCTGTCTTGTGCCAGTTTTCAAAGGGAATGCTTCCAGTTTTTGCCCATTCAGTATGATATTGGCTGTGGGTTTGTCATAAATAGCTCTTATTACTTTGAGATTCATTCCATCAATACCTAGTTTATTGAGAATTTTTAGCATGAAAGGCTGTTGAATTTTGTCAAAAGCCTTTTCTGCATCTCTTGAGATAATCATGTGGTTTTTGTCATTGGTTCCGTTTATGTGATGGATCACGTTTATTGATTTGTGTATGTCAAACCAGCCTTGCATCACAGGGATGAAGCCAACTTGATCATGGTGGATAAGCTTCTTGATGTGATGCTGGATTCGGTTTGCCTGTATTTTATTGAGGATTTTTGCATCGATGTTCATCAGGGATATTGGTCTAAAATTCTCTCTCTCTTTTTTTTTTTGTTGTGTCTCTGCCAGGCTTTGGTATCAAGATGATGCTGGCCTCATAAAATGAGATAGGGAGGATTCCCTCTTTTTCTATTGATTGGAATAGTTTCAGAAGGAATGGTACCAGCTCCTCTTTGTACCTCTGGTAGAATTAGACTGTGAATCTGTCTGGTCCTGGGCTTTTTTTGGTTGGTAGGCTATTAATTATTGCCTCAATTTCAGAGCTTGTTATTGGTCTATTCAGAGATTCAACTTCTTCCTAGTTTAGTCTTGGGAGGGTGTATGTGTCCAGTAATTTATCCATTTCTTCTAGATTTTCTAGTTTTTGCATAGAGGTGTTTGTAGTATTCTCTGATGGTAGTTTGTATTTCTGTGGGATCGTTGGTGATATCCCTTTTATCACTTTTTATTGCATCTATTTTTAGATTCTTTTCTCTTTTCTTCTTTATTAGTCTTGCTAGCGGTCTATCAATTTTGTTGATCTTTTCAAAAAACCAGCTCCTGGATTCATTGATTCTTTGGAGGGTTTTTTGTGTCTCTATCTCCTTCAGTTCTGCTCTGATCTTAGTTATTTCTTGCCTTCTGCTAACTTTTGAATGTGTTTGCTCTTGCTTCTCTAGTTCTTTTAATTGTGATGTTAGGGTGTCAATTTTAGATCTTTCCAGCTTTCTCTTGTGGGCATTTAGTGCTATAAATTTCTCTTTGCACACTGTTTTAAATGTGTCCCAGAGATTCTGGTATGTTGTATTTTTGTTCTCATTGGTTTCAAAGAACATGTTTATTTCTGCCTTCGTTTCGTTATTTACCCAGTAGTCATTCAGGAGCAGGTTGTTCAGTTTCCATGTAGTTGTGTGGCTTTGATTAATTTCTTAATCCTGAGTTCTAATTTGATTACACTGTGGTCTGAGAGACAGTTTGTTGTGATTTCTGTTCTTTTACATTTGCTGAGGAGTGCTTTTTTCCAACTATGTGGTCAATTTTGGAATAAGTGCTATGTGGTGCTGAGAAGAATATATATTCTGTTGATTTGGGGTGGAGAGTTCTGTAGATGTCTATTAGGTCCACTTGGTGCAGAGCTGAGTTCAAGTCCTGGATATCTTTGGTAACCTTCTGTCTTGTTGATCTGTCTAATATTGACAGTGGGGTTGTTAAAGTCTCCCATTACTATTGTGTGGGAGAAATAACAAGGCAAAACTCAGTTTTTTTTTTTTTGTCATTTCTTCTTAGATTTCTATCTCCTAACATAGGATCACTTATTTGTGAAGTTATTTGTATATCTTTTTTATGGAGAGATCATGTGATACTAATTCTATCCTTAGGGATATGAGAGCATCTTTTCTTCATATTAGGATTTTTCTGTACCCATGAGTTACATGCTTACTTCCTACACCCTCACATGTTGTTTAAATGTGTATAATTAAATTCATAGGTAATTATTTCTGAAACTGCTTCTCTGTCTGAGCAATCTAAATAATTATTACAATGCTTTAAGTCACAATCAGAAATGTTTACTTAGCACAGACCTTTTTTCCCATTACTGCTCTCAAAGGATAACAAATATGTGGCAAATCTAACAATATTCTTTGTCCTCTGTCCATGGAAGACATACTTAATTGGTCACTGTGCACCAAACCTGACCTCAGGTTTTTCTCAACACATATCTCAGGTATACACTCACATTTAATTTGAGTTGATGCTTGAGGTGAAAACCTAAGGCAATATTAAGTACTAATAGTGAATAGAGAAAGAAAATGAGAAAAAAAATGATTTGGACTAACAGTGGGACAGGTCAAATTGACCTGAAATGTGTGATAACAAAATATCCCAAAGCAAATAAAGGTCAATTTGGAACTGGGTGTAACAAACGTTGTTGATGCACCTCCCATATCCTGTGGATTCCCTGATTTTTATTATACCCATGTACAGTCTCAGCCCACTGACAGATTCCCACCTTAAACAACTGCAATTTCCCTTTCCCTACCTGAGGGCTTTCTCATTGGTACTAGAGCTTGCTCAGCTGTAAAAGATAGACCAGAAAGTTTGAGGGAGCTAATCCCTGGGAGGCAATCCTTAATCTATAGGGGTGGCAGTGGTGGACACGTGCTGTAGCTTCCCTCTCTTGTAGTGATAGGGTCCTGGGGCCCTGAAGTTTGGCTCTAGGGTTTCTTAGAGAATCTCCAGCTATATTGAGCTCCTCTTGCTTTTTATTCATTTTTCTACCTTCCTTGTCTCACTTTCCTAACTTTCTTACCTGTCTTTCTGAGTTTACCTTCCAAATTGTCTATCTGCCTCTAAGTCCTTATCTAAGCATCTGCTTTTAGAGGAGCCCAACTAAAGAATCAAGGTTCACAAACTCTTACAGGAATCACTAAAATTTTGATTATGTAAGACGAATTAGTTCCAGAGGTCTGCTGTACAACATAGTGCTGTTGACCAAAATATAAAGGTTGTTAAAGCAGAAATAACTTGCCAAAAGTTTATTGGAAGCCTGGCCTGGGAATAGACACACCCACAAAGTTAGGTGTGTTTCACAGTCTGTCACACATTGGAAGGCTTTTATAAGAAAGTTTAGGAGAAGTGAGGGGGGCTCCTCATACCAGAGCTGTCCTTTTTCTTTGGAGGGTAGAATACATATGCAACATACAGGCTAAAATGTGTACTTGCAAGACAATCATTAAAACTTCATGATTCAGAAACAAATGAACAAAACTTCATGGTTCAGAAATAAATGACTGTCCTTTTCAGTGTCAGTAGGTTACATATTAATCAGTACATCAACAATTTGAGGGATTCACAATAAGATTATTTACTCAGTGACAGGATGTAAGCCATGAATCATAAGACCTCCCCCAGCTGGTTAATTTGGAAGCCTGTCAAATGTGACCTATAGGTTATCAGTGCTTATATTTAACAATAATGTATTGTATATGTGTACTAGTCTGTTCTCATGCTGTTATAAGGATATACTCAAGACAGGGTAATTTATGAAGGCACGAGGTTTAATTGGCTCACAGTTCCACAGGGCTTGGGAGGCCCCAGGAAACTTACAATCATGGTACAAGGGGAAGCAAACACATCCTTCTTCACATGGCAACAGCAAGCAGAAGTGCTGAGCAAAAGTGGGAAAAGCCCCTTATAAAACTATCAGCTCTCATGAGAACTCACTCACTATCACAAGAACAGCATGAGGGTAACCACCCCCATTATTCAATTACCTCCCACTGGGTCCCTTCCAGGACACGTAGGAATTATGGGAACTACAATTCAAGATGAGATTTGGGTGGGGACACAGCCAAACCATATCATTCCACCCCTGGTCCCTTCCAAATCTCATGTCCTCACATTTCAAAACCAATTATGCCTTTCCAACAGTCCCCCCAAATCTTATTTCAGCATTAAATCAGAAGTCCACAGTCCAAAGTCTCATCTGAGACAAAGCAAGTCCCTTCTGTCTATGAGCCTGTAAAATCAAAACAAGTTAGTTACTTCCTAGATACAATGGGACTATAGGCATTGGGTAAATACAGCCTTTCCAAATGGGAGAAATTGGCCAAAATAAAGAGATGACAGGCCCCATGCAAGTCTGAAATCCAGTGGGACACTCAAATCTTAAAGTTCCAAAATGATCTCCTTTGATTCCATGTCTCACATCCAGGTTACACTGATGCAAGAAGTGGGTTCCCATAGTCTTGGGCTGCTCCAACCCTGTGGCTTTGCAGGGTACAGCCCCCTTCCCAGCTGCTTTCATGGGCTGTCATTGAGTGTCTGTGACTTTTCCAGGTGCATGGTGCTAGCTGTGGGTTGATCTAACATTCTGGGGTCTGGAGGATGGTATCCCTCTTCTCATAGCTCCACTAGGCAGTGCCCCATATGTGGGGGCTCCCACCCCACATTTTCCTTCTGCACTGCCCTAGAAGAGGTTCTCCATGAGAGCTCTGCCCCTGCAGCACACCTTTGCCTGGACATCCAAGTGTTTCCATACATCCTCTGAAATATAGGCAGAGGTTCCCAGACCTCAATTCTTGATGTCTGTGCACCTGCAGGCCCAACACCACATGTAAGCTGCCAGGGCTTGGGGCCTGCACTCTCAAGATATGGCCTGAGCTGTATGCTGACTCCTTGTAGTCAAAGCTGGAGTGTCTGAGATGCAGGGCACCAAGTCTGAGGCTGTACATAGCACAGGGGTCCTGGACCTGGCACAGGAAACCATTTTACCCTCCTAGACCTCTGGGCCTGTAAAGGTTTTGACATGCCCTGTTGTGAAGGTCTCTGACATGCGCTGGAGACATTTTCCCCATTTTCTTGGCAATTAGCATTTGGCTCCTTGTAACATATGCAAATTTCTGCTTCTGACTTGAATTTCTCCTTGGAAAATGGGATTTTATTTCTACCTCATCTTCAGGCTACAAATTTTTCAAACTTTTATGCTCTGTTTCCTCTTGAATGCTTTTCCACTTAGAAATTTCTTCTGCCAGATACCCTAAAACATGTCCCTCAAGTTCAAAGTTTCAGAGACCGCTAGGGCAAGGGCAAAATCCTCCAGTCTCTTTGCATAGCAAGAGTGACATTTACTCCAGTTTCCAAGTTCCTCATTTCCATCTGAGACCACCTTAGCCTGGGCTTTATTGTCCATATCACTATCAGCATTTTTGTCAAAGCCATTCAACAAGTCTCTAGGAAGTTCCAAACTTTCCCACATCTTTCTGTCTTCTGAGCCCTCCAAGTCTCTCGGAAGTTCCAAGCATTCCCACATTTTCCTATCTTCTTCTGAGCTCCCTAAACTGTTCCAGTCTCTGCCTGTTACCTGGTTCCAAAGTTGCTTTTACATTTCTGGTTATCTTTTCAGTAGCACCCCACTTCTGGTACCAATTTGCTGTATTAGTCTGTTATCATGCTGCAAGGAAGGAAAGAGGTTTAATTGAAACAAAGTTCCATAGGGTTGGGAAGGGCCCAGGAAACTTACAATTACGATGGAAGAGGGAGCAAACACGTTCTTCTTCACATGATGGCAACAAGAAGTGCTGAGCAAAAGAGGGAAAAAACCCTTAGAAAACCGTCAAATCTCATGAGAACTCACTCACTATCATAAGAACAGCATAAGGGTAACCTCCCCCATGGTTAAATTACCTCCCATTGGCTCCCTCCTAGGACACCTGGGGATTATGGAAACTACAAGATGAGATTTGGGTGGGGACACAGCCAAACCATATCAACAGTTAAACATTTTGTTAAGAGGGTAGATCTCATGTTGTATTTTTTACCATAAAGCAAAACATAGTAAACAAACACCTACAAGGTGGCATGAGGAAACTTTTGGGGGTGATGAATGTGTTTATTACTTTGATTGTGGTGATGGTCTCACATATGTATGTGTATATCCAAAGCCATCAGATTGTATTCATTAAATATGTACAATTATTTGTATATCAATTATAGCTTAATAAAGACGTCAAAAAGAAAAACTCTTATCAATATCACTTTTAATATCTACATAGAAGCCATTAATGTTATTGTTTAACTTTTAGAGTTGGAGGCACCAGTGGTAGACAATTACTTATTTCCTCTCCCTGAAAGAAGATTATACAGCCCTACTCCGTTGAGTTCAGGAGTGGCCATGTGACAGCTCATGATTTTCTGTATTTTTTTTTCCTCTGGTTAAGGCAGGCAAAGTTCCAAGTGAAGCTACACTGTCAGCCTGAGCTCTGGAGTGAAAATGATAGACCTGGAGCAGAGCCTTAGTTGAACTATAATATACATGTATTAAGAATAAGAGTACATGTATTAAATGATTAAGAAATAAACTTTTTTCCTTGCAAATTACTGAGACTTTGGAGTAATTTGTTGCCACAGCATAACTTAGGCTAAATTGACTAATATGTAATCTTTAAATACAATTTAGTACAGTGGTCTCATCATGATTAATCATAAGATTAATTAGGGATATTTACTAGGGGGATTTTTACATGTATAGATTCAAAATTCTGATTCCAATTCAATAGGTTTGGAGTGGAATGCAGGAATCTGCATTTTAACTGTTTGAAACCCAATCACTTTGCTTATTTTAAAGGTGAAAAGAAATTGACAATTTGAAAAGTTTTCTATTCTTTTAATTAATTTATTTAAAGAAACAGATTGTCATCTAGATCAGAGTTTGAATTAATTATAAAAATCTTTTCTCCTGAAGAACAGAAAGGTAAGTTCAATTTTACACCTGAATAGGGGAAGTTCTGAATCAGTATTATCAAAACTAATAAAGTTTAATTGTATGTCATACATATAGGCCACCTGGGTTCAAATCTAATAAAAAATTGTAAATGCTTCATGTTGCTAAGGCCATTAGTAGGCCAGAAAGACAAAGAGTAGTAAGGCTTTAATAACAGAAGGTAAATTTGTTGCACACATGCTCTCAGAAAAATAGTGTCCTTGCTATTAAGAGAGTATGTGTCTACAAGGATAACTCACTGTGGAGACCAGAGATCAAATTAAAGGTGGTTCAAGGTCAGCTGATGGAATTTTCTAGCATCACACTTGACAGCTCTATGCCATTCACTCAATTAGGTCACTGTATATGTTTACATTGTAGAAATTACTTATTCAATTTAATTTTGACTTTTTACTTTGTTGTTTCTAGTCTGAAGAAGACATTTTTAATAGATGCAGCTGATGTCCTAAGTTTCCTCAAGGAGGAGAAAGAAGAGGCAAAAGATTGGCTCACATATAAGTTAATGTAAGACAGAATTTGATAATTATAATAAGAAAGGAACTCCCCCGATATGGATTGGATCTGTGTCCCCACCCAAATTTCATGTTGCATTTTAATACCCATTATTGAAGGTGTGGCCTGGTTGGAAGTGATTGGCTCATGGGGGTGAATTTCTGATGAATGGCTTAGTACCATCCCCTTGGTGCTGTCCTCATGATAGTGAGTAAGATCTGGTCATTTAAAAGTGTGTGGTACCTCTCCTCTCCCTCTCTTGCTTCTTCTCTGGCCATGTGATGTGTCTGCTCCCCATTTGTCTTCCACCATGATTGTAAGTTTCCTGAGGTCTCCCCAGAAGCTGAACTGATGCCGGCATCATGCTTCCTGTACAGCCTGCAGAACCACAAGCCAATTAAACCTCTTTTCTTTATAAATTACCCAGTCTCAGGTATTTCTGTATAGCAATGCAAGAATGGCCTAATACACCCCCCAGACTGACTTAGATTCTTGGCTGATCTATTGCTATAACACAACTTCTGTTTGCAGGGGAATTTGCATATTGTTCAACTTAGGTTCCATAGTCAAGGATACTGCTACATATATTCCACAAGAATCATAGCTACATGAACTGCTGCAAAGGAGGAGTTACATTTCCAGCTTTGGCTTCCTCACCACCACTTAGCCCATTGCAATCTGGCAATTGATGGTGCTGTGTTTCTCAAACTAACTCCTCCAAAGATCACCAATAACTTACCCCATTCATCATCTGTCTAGATTTTGACATTATTGATAAATATTTTTTATTAAATGCCCTGAGGCAGTCTTCTTTGGGTTAAATCTGGCTGGTGTTCTATAACCTTCTTGTACTTGAATGTTGATATGTTGTTGCAGGTTTGGGAAATTTTCTAATATTATCCCTTTGAATAAACTTTCTACTCCTTTCTCTCTCTTTTCTTTAAGGCCAGTAACTCTTAGATTTGTCCTTTTGGGGCTATCTTCTAGATCTTGTAGGTGTGCTTTGTTGTTTCTTCTTCTTTTTTCTTTTGTTTCCTCTCACTGTGTATTTTCAAATAGCCTGTCTTCAAGCTCACTAATTTTCCTTTACCAAATGAACTACTTGATCAATTCTGTTGTTAAGAGACTGATGCATTCTTCAGCATGTCAACTACATTTTTCAGCTCTAGAATTTCTGTTTCTTTTTAATTATTTAAATCTGTTTGTTAAATTTATCTGATAGGATTCTTAATTACTTTTCTGTGTTATCTTGAATTTCTTTGAGCTTCCTCAACACAGCAATTTTGAATTCTCTGTCTGAAAGGTCATATATTTCTGTTTCTCCAGGATTGGTCCCTGGTGCCTTATTTAGTTCATTTGGTAAGGTCATGTTTTCCTGGATGATGTTGACACTTGTAGATGTTTGTATCTAGGCATTGAAGAATTAGGTATTTATTTTAGTGTTCACAGTCTGGGCTTGTTTGTGCCTGTCCTTCTTGGGAAGGCTTTCCAGATATTTGAAAGAAACTTGGGCCCCAAGCCCAATAACACTGTGGTTTTTGCAAGCTTGTAGAGGTACTATCTTGTGGTCTTGTATAACAGTCAGAAGAATTCTCTAGATTACCAGAGAGAGACTCTGGTTCTTTCCCCTTACTTTTTCTCAAACAAATGGGATCTCTTTCTGTGTGCTGAGACATATGAAATTGGGGGTGTGGTGATGCAAACACCCTGTGGCCACCACCACTGAACTATGCTGGGTCAGACCTGAAGCCAGCATGGCACTGGGTCTTGCCTAAGGCCCTTCTTTTCAGGGCAGGGAGTTCCCGCAGGCCCCGTGCATGTCCAGATATGTTATCTTGGAGCCTGGAATTGGAGTCAAAAACCTTAGCAATTTACCTGATGTTTTATTTTCCTGTAGCTAAACTGACACTCAAACTGCGATACAAAGTCCTTCCCATTTTTTCCTCCCCTTTCCAAAGGCAGAGGAGCCTCTCTTTGTGGCTGTCAGCACTACTGATTCACAAGGGTTCTGCCAGGCCACTGTCTATGTTCACTTAAAGCCCAAGGGCTCTTCCATCAGCTTGTGGTGAGTGCTGCCAGGCCTGGGACTTACTTTTCAGGACAGTGAGTTCCCTTCTGACCCAGGGCAAGTGTAGAAATGCTGTCCAAGAGCCTAGGACTGGATCCCAGGACCCCACAGGTCTATTTTTTTCAAGCATCTTTTTCTTGTAGATTTTAAAATACTACACTATTCATTACATCTTTGTTATATACTCATCCTGTGCTTTAGAGATGTAACAAGAGTTTTCAATTACTAAGCACTTGTTACATGCCAGAGGCTTTATATATATTATTTTATTTAACACAACAATCTAGTAGCTAATATTATCTCCATTTCCCATATGAGGAAATTGAAGTTTAGAGAGTTTCAGTCTTTGTAAACCATGGTCATACAACAACTATATATTAGAGGTGAGACTCAACCCAATGTCAAAGTGTAAACTTGTGTTCTTCACCTCTATAGCAGGGTCTCAGAAACCCTTTGTGATAGTTAATTTTATGTGTCAACTTGACTTGGCAAAGGGGTGCCAAGACAGCTGGTTAGACATTATCTCTGGGATGTCTATGAGGGGATTTCTGGAAGAGATTAGCATTTGAATTTGTAGATTGACTAATTTGTCTCATCTGTTAAAGTCCCAAATAGAAGAAAAAGGTAGAAAAGCACATTTACTTTCTCTTTTCTTGAGCTGGGACATCCATCTTCTTCTATCTTTGAAGTGCTCCTGGTTCTTAGGACTTCAGATTTGGACTGGGACTTACATCACTGGCTTTTGCAGTTCTCCAGCAAACAGACAGCAGGTAGTGTGAGCCAGTATCAATAATAAGTTTCGTCGTATATATCTACATATCCTATTGGATCTGTTTCTCTGGAGAACCCTGACTAATACAGACTTTGGTATCATGAGTAGTTCTAGGAAAACAAAATTTTAAAGATGAGTTTTCCGAATTGGTCCTGAGCCTTCTGTAATTATCTCTTTTATATGATTAGATGTTTCCAGTAGTAAAGAGATCCCTGATAGTCCATGTCATGAACAACAGGCATTAAATACGCCTAACCAACCATTAAAGAGAAGCAAGATGCTAAGTGACTCTCCAAGATGCTAAGTAACTTTCTAAAAACGTATTTCAAAACGTTTTTAGAAAACGAGGGAATAAAATAACATTGGTTCGTTGCTCCAATGTTGCTGGACAAAGTGGTGAAAAGAAAAAAATAAACTCAGAAATTCGAATTTCCAGCTCAAGTGCCACATAAATAACCTAAGAGCTTCTAGGTCTGCCCTGAATGAGAGCCTTACCTCCTGTAGTCACAGGTGTGAAATTGCTGAAAATTAAATGCAGAAAATTATCTGTAGTTGACGAAATTACACCACAGGTTGTACTCCCAGACTCACTGGGTGTCTGCTGTTAAAGTGAAGGCATTGATTGGGAAAGAATAGGATCCTGTAAGTTGGGATAGGGATTTGTGGGAAGACCCTGATGAATCTGGGGAACAATGAAACCCTAGATTCTGTTGAATCCTCTTTCCCAGTGGAAGGGGTCTTCTCACCCCTAGTGGAAGAGACATTCTTACCCCAAGTGGCCTCCCCACCCATAGCATTCTGGTCTTTCTACATTAGTCTGATGGGATTAACCCTGTGTTGCCTGAGGAAATGGTGATGGCCTTCCCTGAGGCAGTTGCTATGCAACACAATGCTGATTCTTCTCAGGACCTGCTCCTATCACCCCTCTTTTTTTCTAAGTTTACAACTAGACTTAAGGCCAAGCAAGTACCTAAAGGTGAGATCAAAGTGTCACCCATGAGGAAGTGCACTATACTTTAAAATAACTACTTGAGCTTTCTAATTTATACCAGCAGAAATCTGGTGGAACACATGTCGGAATGGTTAGTAAAGATGTGAGAGAATGGTGGAAGGAACATTAAATTAAATCAGGCCAAATTTATTGGTATGAGCTTGCTAAATAAAGATTTTGCATTTAATGTTGCAGCTTGGGAGTTAGAAAGGGCTCTAACAGTTTGGTTACTTGACTGAAACATGGATCTAAAGATAGCTCACTGCACGTGACTTAGAAATGCCTCAACTACCTTGGATTAACATAGAGGAAAGGATTCAAAGCCTTAGGAGAATTGGAATGGTAGAGTGAATTTTCCATTTAAGATCTACTCATCCACACTGGCTGGGTCCAGAGGCATACCTTTTATTTTGAGAAATAATTTGTGAGGTAAGCCCCAATATTTTTGAAGAGTTCCATGGCCTTTCTTCTATGTTGACCATAGCTTACAGTGAGAATTGCAGACTGTCAGTTGAACAACCTAAATACAGTAGGAGTAATTGGATCCTGGGATAGTTTTGATGTATCTCTCAAATTTCACATGTTGGAAACTTAATCCCCAAATTCATATGTTGATTGGAGGTAAGGCCTTTAGGAGGTAATTAGGATTGTATAAGGTCATTGGGGAGGGGCCCCCATGATAGAACTGGTGGCTTTGTAGGAAGAGAAAGGGAACTTTGAGCTAACATGCATGTTCTTGCCCTCTAATTATGTAATGCTTTCTGCCATGTCATGATGCCGCAAGAAGGCCCTCACCAGATGCCAGCACTATGCTCTTGGACTTCCTAGCCTCAAGAACTATAAACCAAATAAGCCTCTCTCTGTCTCTCTCTCTCTCTCTCTCTCTCTATATATATATATATATATATATAAATATAAATATAAATTATTCAATCTGTGGTATTCTGTTATAGAACAGAAAATGGACTAGGACAGAAAACTGGTACTGGGAATGGGATTGTTGCTAATAACGGATACCTAAAAATGTGGAAATGGCTTTTGAACTGGGTAATGGGCAGAGGCTAGAAGAATTTGGAGGATCAGGCTAGAAAAAGTCTGTATTGCTCTGAACAGGGCATTAAGGGTGATTTTTGTGAGGGCTCAGGGAATATTTGTAACTTCTTATAGATTATTTTACTGGTTGTGCTGAGAATGCTGATAGAAATATGGATAGTAATCGCCGTTCTGATGAAGTCTTAGATGGAACTGAGGAACAAGGTATTAGGAGCTGGAGTAAAGGTCATTCTTGCTATAAACTGGCAATGAACATAGCTGGGTTGTGTTCATAATGCAGAACTTAAGAGCAATGAATTAAGATATCTGGCAGAAGAAATGTCTAAGCAGCAAAGCATTCAGGTTGCTGCTTGGCTAATTTAAATTGCTTACATTAGGCTACGAAAAGAAAAAAATGACTTAAAGATGGAATTTGTAATTAAGAGGGAAGGAAAGCAGAAAGACTTGGAAAACTCTCAGCCTGGTAATTTAAAGAGTAAAAAAGTGTATTCAGAAAAGGAAACCAAGGGTGTAGCCCAGGGACTGTTTGCTAAAGAGATAGAAGGGATCATCAGGACAATGTGAGAAAGAGTCCAAAGGTATTTCAGAGATCTTTGAGGCTGCCCCTCCCATCATAGGCCCAGGGCTCTAGGAGGGCAGAATGGTTTTGGGAGACAGGCCTGAGAACCCTCTGTGGCCTCACTAGCCATGGCTGCCTGTGTCTCTGCTCTCTGCATCCCAGTGCAGCACTCCTTGGCCATTCCAGCTGTGGTTCAAGTGGTCCTGCATATAACTTGACCCCTCTGGGTGTGGCTTGACTTTCCACTCTGAAGGGTATAAGCCATAGACTTTGGCTGTGTCTACATGGTATTAATTCTGTAGACCAACAAAATGTTAGAGCTGTGGGGGTATAATTGCATCCACCTAGATTTTAAAGAATATTGCAGACTGCTTGGGAGTTCAGGAAGAGACTTGTCTCAGGGTTGGAGTAATCAGAGAGAGCCCTCACTAAGGTAATGCCCAGCAGAACTGTGGGGTTGGAGCTGCCATAGAAAGTTCCCACTAAATCAATGCTTAGTGGAGCCCTGGGAGCAGGATTGCTGCAGGGATCCCAGAATGGTACAGTCACTGGCAACATGCAATGTCAGCCTGTGAAAGCTTCAGGCACCAGCGTGCAACTACAACTTCAGAAAGCTGAAATGTGGCCTAAGTCCAACAAAGCTATAGTAAAGAGTGAGGCAGTTTTGGGGCCCAAAGCCTGCAGTGTGTCTAGGAAGCAGCATATAGAGTGAAATATTAAGACTTAATATCTGCTCTATTGGGTTTTGAACTTGTTTGGGGCCTGTTACTCCTTTTCTTCTGGCCTATTTCTCCCTTTTGGAAAGATAATGTGTATCCTATACTCTTCCACCATTGTATCTTGGAAATGAGAAATTGTTTAATTTCACAGGCTTACAGCTGGAAGAAATTTGCCTCAAGGTGAATTGTGCCTTGAGTTTCACCCATATCTGATTCAGATATCTTTGGACTTTTAAATTGGTGCTGGAACAAGTTAAGAGTTTGGGGAAATTGGGATGGAATTACTGTATTTCGCATGTGAGAAGGGCATAAATTTTGGAAGTGGAATGCTATGGTTTGAGTGTGTCACCTAAATTTCATGTGTTGGAAACGTAATCCCCAAATTCATATATTGATTGGAAGTGATGCCTTTAGGCAGTAATTAGGATTAGATAAGATCATCAGAGTGGAACCCCATGGCTTTATAAGAAGAGAAAGGGAAGCTTGAGCTGATAGGCACACTCTTGCCTTCTTGCCATATGCATGTCGTCTGCTATTTTATGGCAAGCAAGAATCTCTTCACCAGATGCCAGTGCCATGCTCTTGGATTTCCTAGTCTTCAGAATCACAAGCCAAATAAACGTGTTTTCATTATAAATTATCCAGTCTGTGATATTCTGTTGCAACAGAAAACAGAGTAAGACAGGGAGTAAGAGCCAAGTGGCAACACTCAACTGCCAAAGGCATGATGAGGATGGTTACTCTAAGGGACAAGAGGGTCAAAGCAGTAATCAGAATAGTCTGACTCTTGCAGACTGGTAAAGTTGGCTTGTTAATTATAGTGTTCCTAGAAGTAAAATAGATAGGAAGCTATTAAATTCTTACTCGATCTATATAAACAAAAGTTCCAGGTAATGTGAATCACAAAATTCTAATGTGAATCATAAAAACAGAATCATAAAAACAGCCGCTCAATCAGTTCTCAGACTTGAGCCAGTTAACAGACCCAGAGCCCCTTGAATGAAGGGAAGACTGGGTCTCCTTGAGGAATGACCCTTGAACACAATGGGAAATGTATACTGCTAATCTTTCTCTCAGCCTTCCTACAAAGGACCTAAAGCCTATTACAATGATAATTGTGCATTGGAAAGAGAGCAATAATCAGAATTTGGGAGGAGGCTCTTGAACATTGATGCTGAACTAACACTGATTCCATGAGGCCCAAAATGTCACTGTGGCCTTCCAGTCCGAGTAGGGGCTTATGGAGGTCAGGTGACTGACAAAGTTTTAGCTCAGATTCATCTTGCTGTGGGTCAAATATATCCTCAAACTCATCCTGTGGTTATATCCCCAGTTCCAAAATGCATAATTGGAATAGACATGCTGAACAGCTGAAAGAATCACCATATCTTTTCATATTTAACAATTATTAAGCCCAAGGAGTTGTGTGTGAGTTATGTCTATTCATATTTATCACAACAGAAATTAAAACAGGATATTTGAGAAAATCTATTAATTTAAAAAATAATAGAAACATTATACATTACATAAAAATTATTGTGCCATAGAAATAACGATTGCTAAACAAAAATTGTAGTAATAAATGTGGCACTCCTTTATTTTTTATAAGCCTTGTTAGTGTCTGTCTTGAAGATAACTGAATTCTCATACCTGCTTCTGCATTCAATCTGTTGCTGTATGATATGTGGTTGAAGTGTCTGAAGAAAATCCAGCCTCACATAAATATGTGGTTGGACAAAGGAAGACTATTGTAATGGCATTTTCAGGTAATTGTGTATTTCTTTCTTTGTTAGTATATAAACATTCAACAAGTGGAGGTTTTTTAAGGGTTAGCAATAATGTGGATCTGAAACCACATCAGTGAACTTCTTGTGTTATTTTATATCAGAACTCACTGGCCTAATTTTTATAATACTTTGAATGGATATTTTACCTGGGCATGAAACTAATCCAGAGTTCCACTTACAACACTGCCTTTTATAACATTCTGATGAGACTAAACATGAATTATAAAACATGAAACTCAGCATGAATTATAATACATGAAATGAAATAGGAATTTACTTGAAAAGAGCTAGAGGTTTCTAAAGCAAGTTGATGAGAACTGATAATAAAACTACAAACACTTTAGGGAAATTTCTGATTTTCATACCTATTGAATAAGACTGTGGACTTGGAACTGTCTTGATAGTACTGTGAGGCTAATATATACTATTTCCTAGGTGCCAAGGCATTCACTTTATTTGGCATTAAATATAAATAGCTATTCATCTATTGCCATTAACCAGCTAATTAACTTTATTACCATTGATAGTTTTTAAATTCTTCAGGTCAAGGCTATTGAGTTCTAATTTTATTTTGGCAGCATCTTAAAAATGTTACTTTGCCCATCTATGGCTGCTTTCCACCAACCCATTCAGCATAGGTGACATTTCCCTGCTGTAGATTTTCTCTCCCTTTTACAGAATGGAGACTCATCTATACTCATTAACATTTCTAAAGGCTACTAAAGATGAATATTCTCATAAAAGCACCAGATCATTTTGATTTTGTTATTTTTTATTTAAATGATGTGTATGCCATGACTACCTCTAAAGTGGATCAGGGTTGAAGACACCACACATTAGTTGATTCCCACTATGGGGAGAAGCATATGACAAGTTTTCATTAAGAGTCCTTTTCAGTCTGCAGTTGCCAAGAAAGTTATGGGTATACAGTTACGTATCTCTTGATGATGGGGATACCTTCTGAGAAATGCATCGTTAGGCAATTTTGTCATTGTGCAAACATCATCATGTACCTACAGGAACCCAGATGCTATAGCCTGCTACACATCTAGAATATATAGTACAGCCTATTTCTCTTAGGCTAAAAAACTATACAGCACATTATTGCACTGAATACTGTAGGCAATTGTAACACAGTAGTAAGTACTTGTATATCTCAACATATCTTTAGCCGTTTACATAGAAAAGGCAGTACACTGTGGCTATGACATTATGATGGCTATGCCACTAGGTGATAGGACTTTTTCAGCCTCATTATAGTCTTGTGGAACCACTGTCATATATGTGATCTATTGTTGGCTGAAATGTCGCTCTGCAGCAAGTTACTGTCAATTGTTTTCAGTTTTGTCCATGAAGAGGGGGAAGCATATTACCTTTTCTATAATTCAGTTTTTATATGTCTCGTTTTCACTCAGAAGACAAAGCTGTCTGTCTTTATACAGAAGCTCCTTGACTTATTATGGGTTTAAGTCCCAATAAACCTATCACATGTTGAAAATATCGTAAGTTGCAAATGCATTTAATACACTGAATCTACTGAATATTGTAGCTTACCCTAGAATTCTGTAAATGTGCTCAGAACCCGTATAGTACAGTATTTAATAAATTACATGACATATTTAACACTTTATTATAAAATAGGCTTTGTGTTAGATGATTTGGCCCAGAATTGCCAGAGAGTATTGCATCACATATTGCTAGCCCTGGAAAAGATCAAAATCCAAAATTGGAAGTACAGTTTCTATTGAATGTGAATCACTTTTGCACCATTGTAAAGTAAAAAAATCATAACTCAAATTATCAGAGGATCCAGGAGCCCTCTGCACTTTCTGTTGGCTTGACTATGACAAAGGGGGACGGATTTTGTTGCTAACTTGCACAAGTATATAAAACACAAGATGGTGATATATAGTGTTATGTACATTTTAAAAATTACCAAGCATTTCAATGTCCTCTCAAATATGTGTACATATCTGTGGATCAAGTTCCTCCCTTAATTGTGGGTAAACTAAGCCTATTTATGCATAGCAGGCTACCTTTCAGTTTTTAATAAGGTAAAATGCTGAATACTGTATTTGTATAAATTCTCTCTTGCTGACCTTTGTGGAATTAGTAAATTATGTTGATAGCTGGAACTTCATTTCTTAAGAGGTTTATAAACTTCTCAGGACCTTTGCTTTTTCTGCAAGTGGTAAAACCCAGGTAGAGCTGAGTAGAGGGATTTGTTTGAACTATCAGTCCTAGCAGGTGTGGGGCTCACCTTCACCTCTGCTATTCACAATGTTCCCACGAACTCTTTGGTTCATGGGATTGCAGAGAGTCCTGACCTTCATTGCTTGAGTTGTGTTCCATTTCTGTGTCACCTTTCATCTAATGTTCTTGGGGAGCCTTTACAGAAAGAAAGGAACACAGCGCATCACTGATTCCCTCACCCCTTCTATGCACAGCTGACTTCAATTCCTTTTTAAAGCCTCAGCTTGTGTCTCACCTCTGGCAGGAAATGTCCATCATCCTCTCTGCCCTCTGCTTCTGGGCCACATTCCTCTTATGGTGTCTTTCACATGCCTCCATTATGACACAGTCCTCACACTGTGGAAAAAAACACATATCTTAAGTGTCTCTCTCTGTCTAGATCATGAGATAGAAGATTCATTTCTTTCTCTCTGGTGCCTGGTACTGTGGCTGGTATAGTCAGTGATGCGATCCAATGGTGCTAAATTGGCCCCACAGTACCAGGCAGGGAGTCTGTGAAACGTCACGGCTTAGCCTCTGTGCCTTCAGAGTCCTGTGAATTAAAGGGAGAGACTGCAAGCCAGTGGGGGAGTGGGGGTGGAGAGAGGAAGTTAAACAGAATTTCAGTGAAATGGGGTCAGAGGAGTAGCAGAACATAAAAGCACACTATTCTCACTAATATTTCTGAGATACTTGTGTAGCTAAGTCTGTACAAAAAAGTAGTTGTTGCTAGGGTAGATGAATCAAATTTCACACTTTAAGGTAAGAATATCCAGTAAGGGCAATGGGGTTATATTATCTGATACTACTTTCTCTTGTTAAATGTTCTATTAATATTGCAAGCACATTGTATAAATTCCAGTTATCAATTATGTTGATAAAGAATGAAAAAAACCTCTCTTATATTGCTATGTTTTTGAGGAATTGGCGGCAGGAGAGTGAATTTTTCCATAAAGGCAAGGTGGGGATACACTTGAATCCCCAAGCTCCTTGAGAGGCCTCTTTGAGCTCTTGTAGCACCAAAATGAAGCCCTCAGTGGCCGCTTTTATAATACTCTAGTGAAATCTGGGATTTGGTTTTTCTGTAAATTATGAAATAATTTCTTAAATAAATATACATTATTTAATATTGATTTCTCAGGAGCTAGTACAATACTTAATATATAGAAAGAGGCCAGAAAATATTTGTAAATATCTCTCCTAGAGATTTACCCAAAGCAGCCATATGATAGTCCCATCTCTCCAATGAGTAATGGTAACTTTTTCTTCTTATTTTTCCACCCCATCTCAACATCTAAGTTTGTATAAAATCACTGGAATTGGATAAGATCTTTTGGAAGACCTACACTTTTGGCATCTCTCCCTTCCTGTTCTTGCTGCTTCCTGTGGGCTCTTTATTCTTAGAATTGGGGGAAGTCTGTGGACATCGGATGAAGATGGAAAGACTTTCAAAGAATAATGCTGTCTATATACTGGCAATGAGAAGGAACTCATTAAAAGCACATTTAATGTGACAATATCCAAGGAGGACACTATATATGTCTTTTCACTTTGGGCAGGCATAAACTTAGGTGAGCTATCTCCTCCATCTCCTTCCTCTGGGCAAATTTCTTGATTAAATTTTATCTTTTAGAAAAATGATATGTCTGTGGAGGAGGGTGAGGGTTGAGATCTTAAGCAACACACTATGATATTGGAATGTTAAAAATAAATGCCTCACACAGCAGTTTGCCATTTGAAGAGACTATCATGAAAAGATTGAGAAAGTAGTTGAAATCAATTTAGCTATTCTTTATTCTACAATGAAGAAAACAGAGTTCACATTATTTTGGTAAAAATATTTTTGAAACATGCAGTTTGTTAGGTGCGTGAATGAAATTTACCACTAAGTCATCAAAAATCAAAAAACCCAAACCAATGAAAAACCTTACCCCAACTTAACCCTAAGCCTCAAAGGCACTGAGGCACACATATTTTAAGAATAGATATACACACTGAATTTCTTCTCACACATCCATTTGTGAATTAGTGTTTGATTTCTCATTTTTAGATCTCATGTAAACTGGGTGACACCAGTGGGTAAAAGTGCAGAGCCTATTTTATAAAGAAGAATATTCTCGTTGTGTATGACCTGGGGCAATGCTTTACAGATTTTGGTACCAACAAAATTGTTTCCATTTGGGTGCCCATGGAAACAGACTTTCAGACAGGCTCTTAGTACAAAATAACTTATTTGAGAAATGTATGAAACGCCAGAAGGGAAATAAGGAAGTGAGATGGGAAAGGGAAGGCAGACAATAGAAGGTACATCATCAAACCAGTTACTACTAATGGCCATTATCACTTAATACCAGGGAGACATTGGGAAATGGTGTAGAATACACACTTCAGAGTTATCCCTCCTGGGGAATGAGAAATATATACATCTATATACCTATGTCTCTATCTATCATTGATCTATCTATTATCTAGCCATCTATCTTCTATCTATCATCTATCTATTATCTACTATCTGTCTTTAAATCTATCATGTATCATCTATTTAATCTATTATCCATTTATCACCTGTCTTTCAATCTATTATGTATCATCTATTATCTATCAGTATATTGTCTATCATCTATTATCTATCAATCTATCTCTATTACCTATCATCTATTTTTCAATCTATTATCTATTATCCATCTATTTATCTATCTATCTATCTATCTATCTATCTATCTATCTATCTACCTACCTACCTACCTACCTATTTCCCTATCTTATCATCTATCTATTGAGCTGAGTATAAATTCCTTACTCCTATCAGTCATTGGTTGAAGGTTGCTCCAGAGGGGTTAATTCCAGAAACTTCTGGCCTACTATTTGCTCAGGCAGTTCAGGCTTTCAGAAGCTTCAGAGAAAAGCCCTCAGGCAGCACGATTTTGACAGGTATGTACAAATTGGCCCCTAGACGCTGAGAGCACCGGCATATGTTTGTGCATCTGAGGGACCTACTCTGCATCTACTGTGGTAACCACTGGTTTCTGAGAAAACATTCCTGTGTTGGCCACTGAAAGTGTGAAATTTCTTTAAAGTTTTGTATTTTAAGAGACCAGTAAATGTAAAATGTGCATTTTGCTTCATAATATATTTATTAATTATAAATATGAAATGTTTAAAATAACTTATCAGTAGAATAACATAATGTTTTGTCCAACCTAAAATTTTTTTACATGAAAGAAAATGTCTTAGCCTGATTTCCTTTGAAAACAGAGCTTAAGACAAGTCTTGCATGCAAGTTTATTTGGGGACTAATTGCAGGGGCCAGGGGTGAAGGGCTAGGGGCATAGCAAAGCTAGGGAAGCCAAAATAAGGATGAGCTGTCAAGTTGGCTACTGCTGTGGGTTGACTGGAGCTGGATCCTCCTGGGATCATCCGAGGAGCCTATCAAAATTAAATGTATTTCAGAACTGTCCAACTTGGGGACCAGAGTGGAAGCATTTATCCATTATCTTCCATTCCCCAATGGCCAGTGGAAACCCCATAGGCATTAACTGTGCTCCCTACAAGGTAGAGCACACCTGAGTGATGATCAGATTCAGAAAAGTCCTGGGATAAAAAGCATAGGCCAAGGGGCAGGGTTGTCAGATTACATTTTGGGAAGGTGGTAGGAGCCTGTGCAGAACTGGTTGCTGTAGCAGGGGCTGAAGTGTGGGGTGGGTGGACTAAGAAGACCTATAATGGTGCATGTGAAGAGCCAATACAGTGATGCTTCAGGAACATGTGAATAAGGGTTGAGGATGGTAAGAGGCATGCTCTAGGACGAGGTGTGTGGTTATTGATATGCTGCTCCTTTGCCAAGATCCAGCCCTCCTTTGCAGAACCCAGATACATTTTGACAGTCTCTGTTAAAAATATTCAAAATTCATTCTTCCTTTCCCCTCACAATCATTTATAATAAAAATCATTATAAATGATTTTATATTATGATATAGAGTTAATTTATTAGCCCTTCAAGCTTATTTTTTAGAATCACAAGTTTTAAGACCATTTGAGATTAAACATATACAAATAATTTTTCTTTCAAAATGTAAAAATCCATTAATATGAAAACATACGGTATATGTTTCATGAAACAAAGCAGAAAATGTAATTACTTATAAATAATCTTTAGTTTGATTCTATTCTCATCATAGCCTACATTCTCCATTGTAACTCTTGAAAATGGAAACCTGCTTTTCCAGTATCCATGTAAAGGAAAGGCAATGAAGAGGTCGTCTAATTCCAACTCCACTGGCAGCTACAACTGTCTCCAGCTAGAGACTCAGAGGGAGTCAGGAGAATCATTTATTAGAGTAAATATTCGATGTGTAGTGTCATAAACTAATCAATACTATATTAGCTGCTGCTAACCATCCCAGCTCTATTATCTGTGAAATGGGCTGGCATGATATTGGACCCAGGGGAAACGGGAGGAAAGCCTCTGGTCAAAGGATGCTTTCTTTTACTCTACAGAGAGATGTAAAATGCATATAAATGAATGTTTAAATATTTGATTTAAGCATTTGGTTTTATTGGTTTGAAAATACTATGTGTTTTATTATATCAGTAAGAAATCTTTTCAAAGAAAGATTATGGAAAGCCTTTTCAGCATGTGTGATCCCCCCAAAAAAGATGCTTGTATTGTTTTTTTTTTTTTAGTCATTCCCAACAATTAATACTACTGAGTCCTAATGAAGAGGATTATAAAATGTTCCCTTACTTGTGACCACTTCAAATCAGAAGGTATGTCTGATTTCCTCACCCATTAAGCAGGCATAATAATCATGCTTTAGTTTAGTATACATGAGATTTAGAACAGTGCTTGGCATATAGTAAGCTCTCAGAATGGTAGCTGTTAATATTATTATGTTTATATGTTGTAACCCGCTTTCATTACCATATGCTTGTTTGAATCTAGGCAGTAAAAACATCCAAACATTCCAAGCAAATAACAGGCTAAATAAAGATGCTATTAACAATACTACAACTATAGTTAATAACATACTGCATGCTTGAAAATCACTAAAAGAGTAGAATTGAAGTGTTCTCACCACAAAAAAGTAAGTATACGAGCTAACACATATGTTAATTAGCTAGGTTTAGCCATTCCACAATGTATTCATATTTCAAAACATGTTGTACACCATAAATGTATACAATTTTTTTTTTTTTTTTTTTTTTTTTTTTTGAGACTGAGTCTGGCTCTGTCGCCCAGGCTGGAGTGCAGTGGCCGGATCCCAGCTCACTGCAAGCTCCGCCTCCCGGGTTTACGCCATTCTCCTGCCTCAGCCTCCGGAGTAGCTGGGACCACAGGCGCCCGCCACCTCGCCCGGCTAGTTTTTTGTATTTTTTAGTAGAGATGGGGTTTCACCGTGTTAGCCAGGATGGTCTCGATCTCCTGACCTTGTGATCCGCCCGTCCCGGCCTCCCAAAGTGCTGAGATTACAGACTTGAGCCACCGTGCCCGGCTACAATTTTTGTTTTTTAAAAATAAATTTAAAAAGCCATACCAATAATAAACAAGAACACAACTATTTTTAAACCTAAAACTTTAACACCAAAGGCAATGCATAATTTTGAAAATGAAGTATGTGGAAAATTTAAGCCATATCTTCAATTATTTCTCAAATATCCTCAGTGTATATATTATAGGCAAAATGTACCAGAAACAAATTTCTTCATTTATTCAGCAGATCTTTAGTGAATTTCTACAATGTGTTAATGCATTAGGTGCAGAAGATTCATCAGTGATCAAGACAGTCAGAGTCCCTGTCATCAGTGGACTTCAAGTATAATAAGAAAGACAAGACAATGAAAAAGTAAGCACATATATAAACAAGGTAACTGTGGACTATGGACTGTAATTAGAGTTTAGGAAAAATAAACATAATGAGATAGACAATATCTGTGGGAGGCTACTCTAGAGGGAGGTTAGTGAAGACTTCTCCGAGGAGGTGACGTCTTTGCCAAACATTGAGAATGAGAATGTCAGTCAAGTGAAATGGGGGTAAGAGGAGAGGAGGTAGAGAAAGCATTTCAAATAGAAAGATCAGCACATGCAAAGGCCTAGAGGAAGAAAAAAATTTGGTGTGTTCAAACAATACACAGGAAGGAAGACCATGTTCTTGCACTATTGTGAATGAGGGGAGTGTTGTGCAGAGTGAGGTTGAATAGGGCACAAACCCATGGTTAGAAACTTGGTTTTATTCTGAGAGAAACAGGATAACATTGAAGGATTTTAAGCAAGGGATAATGCAATCTAACTTATCTTTTTAAATATCTGACTATTTTATGGGGAATGAGTAATTGGTGTTGTGGGGGTGATATGAAACAGAAAACCAATTCAGAGACTGTGGAAGGAGTCCTGGAAAGAGACCGTGCCTGGAATATGGTAACTGTACAGATGGAGAGCAGTGAAGTGACTTGAGATGCATTTTGGATCTGTAGGACTTGTTGATGGCTTAGAAAGAATGGGGAAAGAAAGAGTCATTGATTTTGGCTTGAATAATTCAGTGGACTGTGGTTCCGTTTCCTGAGTTGGGAAAGACTTGGGGGAAGAGCTATGTTTTTGTCTTATGAGATGCCTATTACACATTCAAGAGGAGTTTGCAAGTAGGTGGTGGTAAAGTCTGGACTTTGATCTAGGTATAAATTTGAAATTTGTTATCATAGATGATATTTAAAAGTGCAGGAATGAATGTGACCACCCAAGGATGCTGCTGAAGAAATACGTGTAATAAGAACAAAAAAAGTGGTCATGGATTTGGCAACAAAAGGTTGTTGGCAACCTTAATAGATTGAAAAGTGACTTGAAAATAAGAAAGTAGAGCTAGTAGATGTAGACAATCCATTCAGGGAGTTTTGTTGAGGAAAGAAGGAGAAAAAGAAAGTGTTTGCTGGATTGGGGACTATGAGGTTAAGAGAGTTTGTGTTTTTTTAAGATGGAAGATCATGAAAATATGTGGGAGACAGTAAAAATATATGTAAAAATATATGGGAGATACTGAAAATATATGCAGAAATGATCTCACAGAGAGAACGGGTGGATGGTAGGGCATGGGGAGATGGCTGAGGCTGTGCAATTCTTGAGAAGGTGAGAGGGTTGGAGCAAAAGCACCTGTGGAAACAATTTCTTTTGATAGGTGTAAAGACACTTAAAATTGCAAATAGAAAACATTTGCAGAATTGATTTGCACTATGAAGGAATTCTAATCTAGTAGTTTCTATTTTTTTAATGACTCGGAGGCAGCATCCTCATCTGAGAGGATAGAGAGGAGGTTTAAGGAGAAAGGAAGGTCATCTTGGAAGGGGAAAAATGAACTTACTTGAGAAAAATTTTAACGTTGCTGGGGATTGGTGTCTGATCATTTTAGGTCTGTTATCATGAAGTTACGGTGAAACCAAGAAGCCAATGTGTGATATTCTTTAGATTCAGCTGCTGAGTGGCAGGCAGAGAAGAAGAAGAGAACAAAAAAAGGTTCCCAGTTAAATACAAGGGAATGAAATATGACGAGGAAGTTGAGGGTGTTTTTGAGAGAATGATTATAGTCATGGATCTTGACATCTAGTTTGAATAAGAAGGAAAATGAACAGGATGGGAATGAAAAAGTAGTGAGGCCAGGGATGAAGGTTAGAGTGAAGTTGAGTGAATGAACATTCTAGAGTGAGCTAGAAGAAGAGAAGGATCAGAGTGGTAGGTTTCAAATGGAAATTTTGGTGGTGACTCATTTACTGACATTTACAAGGTGTCAGTTGTAACAACAGGAAAGGTTGGCTAAAGTGGAAGAGAACTATATGGAGGTGAAATAGAAGAACTGGTAAACCAAGGTTTCTGATGAGACATTACGTGGTTGCTGAAGTCTGAAGGAATGATAAATGGTGTAGGGGTAGAAGAAATGCAGGGAGTCAGCAATGTCTTCAATAAGTGGGAGGGGCACATGAATGAAGTCCATAGAGGAGAGCACAAGAAGGTGGGTGGCATAGCAAGATAGCCTAGCTTCAGAGGAGCTGTGGGTTTTGAAAGCTTTTGGAGGAATAAACTGTTTAGAAGCAGCTATGTGGGTCAAAAAGAACACCGGCTCCTTTTCTGTCCCTGAGACAGCTGCAGAGAAGAATTTTAGATAAGCACAGTGCAAAGGGTCATTTAAAGAAAACATGAAAATATGAGTAGGTTTGTTGGTCACAGATCTGAAGTTTCAGAAGGCACATTGAATAGGTGAAGGAGGAGTAGGAAAGGGTTACTTGGGAAAGGTAACAGTATGTCACTCCTGTCCATACTGAATGTTTTGAAAAGCTTGGATTTCAGAGAGTAATCGACTGTTCTCTTCTGAGTGCTGATGAGGGATAACACAAACCAGGCATACCCAGCTATTAGACACTGACATGCCCAGAGAAAATGTATGTAAAAACCACTCCATGACACAGAATTGCATAAATGTTTGAAATCTTTGAACTATCACTCATGTGTATTGTGGAATGTTTGCATGATTAAATCTTAGGTTGCAGCATTTACTTAAGGAGTCTCATTGGATTCCCACTTCTGTTCTATGGGGGATCAGTTTTTAGGCTGGACTAGACTTGAAAATTTCTCTTGTCACTGAGAGGAGCTGGGTAGAAACTTACAGAATGAAACTTTCAGGTTAGAATAGAAAAAACACGTGTTTAGTGGCTGGTTATAGGCATTGTTTTTTTTTCATATTGCAGTGTAGAGAGCAAAATATCTCCTTAGGAAACAGTGGACTAAGACTCTGTTATTTTGAATTTGAATTCTGCGTGATGGTAGACACAGAACCTGGATTAGTGCTGTCATACAAAAAATCGGCCACAACAACACACATATGGGAAAAGAACAGCATTGTCAGGAACAAATGGACACTAAGAGAAAGAAGAAAACAGAGGCAAGAGGCTCCAGGCTTCGCTAATTGCTAGTGAGTAGATTTAATACAAGAACATCACTGTTTATTTATAGGGTTTTTTTGTGTGTAATTATGCTAATGCATGTACAGTAACCTTTTAAATTTTAGTTTCTTAATGTCGGTTGTTATGCTCAACCACTTTTGTTTTCCTTCCCTTCTAAAGTCCCAAGACAAAGAATATCTCTCAATACTATTAAATATAGATGTCTGGACTGAATTGAGCTTATATGACAACTGCAGTCAAGATTCTGCAACTCAGAATGGGCAAACCAGGTAAGCGGTGCCATTTTTAGAACGTTGTTTTAATAAGGTTTATTCCTGTCTGGGTCGGCTGCATTTTACATTTGTAATCATCAGGCTGTGAGTGTGAAGAGTTATTGCCATGACAACCAGGACTGACTGACTTGCCTTTCAGAAATGGTAACGATTCAGCATGTTTGTAGATGATACCTGTGGTTCTCAATGACTTTCTAGAAGGTCATATGGTTTTGGCAGATGTTCCCAGTGGTGTGGAAAGACTACTGGATGAGAAAAAATGTGAACTGTATTCTAGTCCTCCCTCTCGTTGAACCAGGTGTATAGCCTCGGGCAAATCTCCGCCTATTGGGGGCCTCAGTTTCTTCATCCATTTAATAGGAAGCTATAGCTAGTTTATATAGTCTTTAAGGTTGTTTACAGTTCCAAATTTCTCTGATTTCTTAGACTTATATATTTATGAGACTGTTGAGCAAGATAGTCTATCTACTCACTCCATAATCCTGTCTTCACTTTTAAACGTTTTGTTAATTCTGTATTTTTAAATCTTACTTTCAGAACTGTTTTGAATCACAAAGAAAAACCCTTTCTTAATTTTATAATTTTTGATCCAGCTTACTCTCCAGATTTTTATTTTTTAAAAAACCAAACAGCTCCAAACACTTGCAGATTAAAAATTATCCAAGTAGAAAGAACAGGTCTAAAAATGTGTTGAGCAATTGCAGCTTGATTGGGATACAAGTGTAATTTTTCAAGGTAATAGATTTGAATGTCTCAACTCATTTGATACACATGTGTACACTGGATTTTTAAAAAAATATCGAAGCCTGCACTTCAACCAGTAGTTGATTATTTTGATTATTGTTCGCAATAAAAACATGAACTAACTGCTTGGTGACTGTGTTCTTTGTTCTTCTTGGCTGCGTATAGTGGCTGGCAATCCTTTTTAACCATCATATATAATAGCTATCTAACTCCTGATTTTTGTGTAACATAAAGCGATGTTTCATAATGAATCATTTTGTCTGTTCGTGTTCAAGTGCCCTATCTATTCTATCATTTGAAAAGCTAGTTATGATAGTATGGTTTCAATTGTCAGACATTCTCTTTATTCGAAAAAAATAGGTTGACCCACATTTAGATGTTTTCCTACTCAAAGGACTTTGAAAGAACTTTTATATAACACTTAGTCATTGCCCTTTTCACAGTCCCTCTTCCGCTGCTTCTAATTAGGCTCCTTGGTAGCTGGAATCATCATTTCCCTGGCATGAAGGCACATGGTACCAACACGTTTGTTGTTTGATTTGGAGGGTCAAATATGGACTTGCTTCTTTTGGCCCACCTTACTGTTGTGCTTTTTGCAGGCGGAATTGACTTAGGTTTGTCTTTTCACTTTGGCCTTTCTTATCTGTTCACGTTTTCATCTTTATTTCCTAGTCTTCTTCCTTTATTCTCTGACATTCACTTAATCTAACCCCTTTTTTCAGGTCTTCCAATGTTTCCCTTTCTCGTGCCTTAAGTGTTTCTAGACTTGCATCTGAATTTATGTGCTTATCTTGATCTTTTCTCAGTTTATAATACTTATAAGCTCATGTCTTCATAGCAAGGTGGGCTTCAGGGCACAGGACCTATGCAGGTGCACGCTTAGAGGGACCCCACACTTGGTTTAGTGCTCTGCTCTTACCATCTTATTTTTTAAAATACGTTTTGAACAAGAACCTCTGCCTGTTCATTTTATACTGGTCCCCACAAATTAGGTAGCTGTTCCTGATTGTAGTTATTTTTTTCCCCTTCTAGTTGGGTAAGTGGTTTTTGTTTTAATCTTGAATTATTTTTCATTCCTCATAACATTTTTAATTTATTCCCTTTCCGTGGCACACTATTCTGACTGCTATTTTAATGTAGTCATATTAGCTCCTTTTATTTCTCACATCCTTCAGGAACATTTAGCTTTATAGAAAAAATTATATATGGTCAACTTTTTATTAGCCACCCTGACTAAGGAAGAAGAGAATGAGAGAATCAATAAAGATTACAGTTTGCAAAGGGAATAATTTTGGGAGCACACTGTATGGTTTTTCCCTTTGTGAGACTTATCTTTTTATACTTGTTTGCTCAGGTTAATTGGTTTGCACTTCCTGAATTGACAATAATTGGTGGTTGGGGGAGCCTGCTGAGTGGCAGAGGTTAGCTAACCTGAGGTTAAATATCTCTACTAACAAAGGAGATTGATTGTTCTCATATTTTCCATTTTTAGACAAAAGAAATGAATCATTTTTTAGTTTTCAGTTTTGCTTGAGGAGATTAGTAGGATGTAAAGACTTTTCTAATAATATTAAAACACCTTTTTTGGATTTGACAAACCAAATGTCCTATCCTTATCTTTTTATCTGGTGGCAGTCTGAATCAATTTACCCTGCGATCCTGTCTGCTGGGAAACATTGAAATAGTAAGGAAGTCTGATGTGCCTCTAGGTTAATCCAGCTGCCTGGGTGTCAGTTATTATTATTATTTCATTAAAAACATTTTATATCACTTATTAGGTGCCAGGCATTGTTCTATATACTTAAAAATACATAAAAAATACAAAAAACTAGCTGGGCGAGGTGGCGGGCGCCCGTAGTCCCAGCTACTCGGGAGGCTGAGGCAGGAGAATGGCGTGAACCCGGGAGGCGGAGCTTGCAGTGAGCTGAGATCTGGCCACTGCACCCCAGCCTGGGCGACAGAGCAAGACTCCATCTCAAAAAAAAAAAAAAAAAAAATACAAATTGATTTAATCCTATAAGGTAGGTACTATTAATTATCCCTATAGTATAGTTTAAGAAACTGAGGGGCAAGTAAGTCATATGACTTTCCCAGATACTGCCATTTAATGTTAGAATGAGAATTTGCACCGGGGCAGCCTAATTCAAGCTCATGTGCCTACACCCGATATCATGCTGCTGTTCTTTTATTTTTATTTCTTAAAATTTTATCTATTCAGCCCCTTAGAGAGTTGGGAGCCTGGATAACTGATGGAATAAAGACTTATCATGGTAAAGGACTTTCTAAAAGTCTCTATTTCTTTACTTTTCTTCAGTTGGCAATACATAATAATAATAATGTAAGTGATTCACAATATGTAAACATCTAAACACACCTAGATACTAAAACTGCATGTGACTCTAAAGTGAAAATATCTGAGAAGCCACCTGGATCTTACCGAGACCAATACTTGACAGTGTATTCCTGGGGACTAACGTTAAAGAGATGCTTCACTAACTGTCACAATCCCTTTTGGAAACTTGTGATCACAGCTGGTGACATTCCTGACATCTTTTATCTGTTCCCATACTTTTTCTTTTGGCTAGACATTACAGAGTGTGGAGTTAGATGGCTGATCAATGTGCTGCATCAGAATCAATAGATCTCAGTAAGCATTCCATTAGGCCCAGGAGCCTTTCCATTTCTCAGTTCTGTCTGGGCTTTGCACATTCTTTCATGAAAAAAGAGAGTTTGGGGATTATTTTCTCCACCTGTAGTTTCTCCTGGACAAATGAATCCCCTATCATTATAGAAATCTAGTCAATAAAACTGTCAGAATTCTTAAAACATTGACAGTAGAGCCAAGTTCAGTGTACTTAACCTCTGTAGTAAGTTCTGAGTGTGAAATATAAGAGGAGGAAACGATATTTATAAGAAAGTGCTTTGAAGTTAAAAAAAAAAAACCACAAGGTAAAAATATTAGATGATAGAAAGGAATCATGAACTTGGAAGCTGGGAGAACTGAGTTCATGGCTTGGTTTTGCCACTGAGAATTCTGGTTAGTTAAATCTCTGCAAAATGAGTGAATTTAACCTGATAATTGTTAGTGTTCAGAACAATTAACCTGATAATTGTTAGTGTCCAAATGCCACATTTTTAAACTTTAAATAATTTTAATCCCACAAGCCCATTTCTATCCCAGGTTCCCAGGCAGATAGACACCTATGGAATTTGCATGTTCCAAAGTGGTATGAGAAATGGCATAGGACTGTTGTTAGTATGGCCTCTACTCCTTTCTTTTTCTAGCACCTAAGCATCAAGGGTGGGAAGGGAGATTGGAAGTGCAAGTCTGAAAGGAAAAAAAAGAAGGTGAAACCAGTCTGTGGGAGAAATGACTGGGAATTTAGAAGGAGCAGGCACCCAAGACAGAAGAGAAGACACGAAGTGAGAGAAGGCTGCTTCTTGCCAAGGCACTTTGAAGAACGGGACATCTTACCACTTTTCAGTTGTCTGAACTTCTCTGTCCCCAAACTTTCAGTAAAATTGCGCCTGTTTTGTTGGTGGAAATCAGTGCAAAGAAAATGAGTTCTGTGTCTAGTTCAGTTTACAGCAGAGGCAAGAGGATGCCTGAAGTAGATGGCAAGGAGTGAAAGGAGAGTGTGCATGGAAGCAGCGAGTCAGAGCCAGAGTTTATCATGAAAGTCTGAGTCCTTGCAAACATGGTTCAAGCACAGTCCATAAAATTTCATCAAACTCTCAGTCTCAAAAATTTGTGTAGGAAGAGCCTGACATGAATCCTGCAAATACATGATTATTATTCTCAGACATATCTAAGGACATCTGAAATTATAAAATTTATAGTGATATTGCTTAAATTACATTTTTGAATATCTCACTTACACGTACATGTATTACCTATATTGTGTACTATTAATTACACCTTCACTGATTTTTTTAAAATTTTATTCTTTTGTTTTAAGTTTAGATGTGGATGCATTTTCTAAAACCTACAAGATTACCCAAACAGAACAGATTGAATTTCAAGGTTAGGAAGTTTTTCTAATAATAATTTATGGTCCAAGTATAATGTGATGAAGTGTGCTTGTAGGTACCAACCTGAGACTATGTTTGGCAAGAGTTGAATAAAAAAATGGGGGAAATGATTTCTAGCCTTGTTAGAAATGTCCTCAGAATGCATTAATTGTTATTTCTAAAGAATGCTGCATTGTATATATGCAGATATTTTTCAGCCAAATTGCTTAATTTGTAGAGATTTCATATCACATAAAATTTGTTTCTTACGCATTTTCTCCTGAAACCATAAGACTAGCTTCTCTCTTAATTTCTAAGAAAAATGTTAAAAACCTTTATTATGATGGTACAATTCATGAAACAATGTAAATTTTACATTTTCACCTTTGAGCGTTATTTTTCCCCAAGCCTCTGCCTGTTTTGAGTATTTGCAAAGCTCTGCAAATGACAGGCGCATCCACAATGCAAAGAATAATCTTTCTCTGGGGCTGTTCCTGGGGTAGGGATTATTGGCGTCTTCACTGAATATTTAACTTCCTCAAAATTGCTTATCTGTGCTGTGGATCAGTGCAAGATCTGGGTGAGCTGTCGCTACTTTACATAATTAAATTTTTCTTGCCAAAAAAAGAGAAAGTAACAAAATCTGAAGCAAAAGAAGCCGAAAGTTGGACTTTTGAAACATTTTCCCTTCTTGTTATTTTCTCATTGAAAATAACCTGAAACAAAAGCAAAATATTTGAGATTTAGGAGGGAGTTTATGCAGATCAGTGAGGTCGACAGCTCACATTTTCTTGCAAAACTCTTGAGAATTTTCCTCCGCAAAATCCTCCACAGTCAGTGATAAGTAGTAAATGCCATAAAGAAAACAATTTCCCATTGTTCAAGAACTGACTGGTGAGGTATGTGGGTGAAGCGAAAAGGAGGGTAGGGAGAGAAGTTCTATTGTAGGGAAACTAATGCCAGACAGAGCTATTAACTCAAATGTACTGAAATGATAGATAATTCAAGCTTCTCATGTCACTTTAAATTAGTAAAAAATCACTGCATAGGATTTGTGCTTAATCCCATTATTTATATGTAGAAAGTAGGCCCCAGAATTAGGCTGACATGTACTTTTAATGCATAGATAGGATGTCTACTCACTTTCTAGGCATGTGTGGATGAAACAGACTTTGCTTGCTTAGTTGCACATCATTCTTACTTCCCTGTCTTTTGAGTGGGCTAGTGTACCCAATGGAATCCCCTTCCCTGTATTTATTGAATGCTCTAATGTATGGGGGTGTCTTTTCCTGGTTAGTGTAATAGGGAAAATTGCATTTGCTTATCTATTGCAAATGAAAATCATCTGGGGAATATAAAGAGCATTTTCAATTCTGCTACCATTATTTCAGAAGCAATCAAATGCAGAGGAATGAAAGTCAAACACGGAGAAAAATGCTGATAGATTGGGCAATCTGCATGGCTCTCTGGGACTATCATTATTTCTGTGTTCAAGAGGAAAATGCACATTTGAAAGATGGTAAATTCCATCACATGCAATCAATCATTCATCTCCTCTAGCAACAATAATTGTGGAGGAGATAGCGTTCACACATTAACTATGTAGTCGTCCCTGCTTGTTTGTTTGTTTGTTTGTGTCAAGGCATACTAAATATTATGCAACATTATGTGGACATCTCAGATGATTTTGAGATATTAGTACTCAGTACCAATCACCTGCAAATGATGAGGTCAAAGTAAACACTGCAACCTCAAAGGGCAAGATGCTTAGCATTGTCTTTCATCTAAAACATTTTGTCCTTTCAGTCCAGATTTTAAAAATAGGTTATCTGTCTGCATTTCATGCATTTTTTTCTATCTTTATAATCTGAAGGTGATTTTATTAATACAGTAAATCTTGGTCAAGTGATACTTTAGGAAGATGCTTTTTCTGGGTAAACTAAAAGCCTGACGTGGCTCTTCCTGATGTTCTTCAATATTTTATTAGCAATGTGTCTCCTTACCCCCTTCCTATTCATAGTCTCTCTCAGATTAATGATATAAAGCAGGTGGTAGGGTTGTCAAAACTGGGTTTCCATTAGAAACAATCTCTGAGAATGTGGTGTATTTTCTCCCTTATTTTTCTCATTATTAGATGTCTCAAGCTCAAAGGCCCATATGGCAGTTTGGAGAAAGATATATCCTGTTCAAAACCAATGTTCTGAGAATTTGAGAGCCGTGAAATCGGATATCATAGTTTTTACACTTTTTTAAAGCTCTCAATTGTGAATTCTGGGTTTCTCTTTTTCTTTCAAACTCTGAAAAAAGCCCAATCTCTAACAGCACCTCCCCTCCCACCCCCTTCTGGTACTGGCTGTAGCAATACTAGGAAGGGAAGAGTGTCTTATAGGAGGTGGTGACACATTTATACCTCAGTCTGCATGCTTGGCAAAAAGCGATTTAGTCACCGTTAACTTCTTTAATTATTGATGGTTCAGAACATTTTTTCTTATCTTTTATTTGTAACACTTTTCCCTAAATAAAAGTGAGGCTGGATATTCAAATTATTATTTAGTGCAAGAAACTAAAAATAGCTTTCCCTCTTTTTAGATGTCTTTTGACAAGAGAGATGGTACATTACATATGTATATTTTACCTTAATAAAAGTAAAAAAAGGAAATTAATGAGAAAAATAGAAAGAAAGGTAGGAAAGGCATAGTCGGGGATATGACACTTTAGAATCTCCTACCTTAGAATGGGACAGAAGGAGAGTGTTAGTAAAAACGAGGAGGCTGGGCGCGGTAGCTCACGCCTGTAATCCTAGCAATTTGGGAGGCCGAGGTGGGCCAATCACCTGAAGCGAGGAGTTCAAGACCAGCCTGGCTAACATGGTGAAACCCCATCTCTACTAAAAATACAAAAAAGTAGCTGGGCATGGTGGCAGGCCCCTATAATCCCAGCTATTCGGGAGGCTGAGGCAGGAGAATCTCTTGAACCCAGGAGGCGGAGGTTGCAGTGAGCTGAGATCCACCCATTGCACTCCAGCCTGGGCAACAAGAGCAAAACTCCAACTCAGAAAGAAAAAAAAAAAGAAAAAAAGACGGTCGTTCCCTGCTTTATTTGATGTAATCTAAAAGCTCCTATCATTTCCTCTTTTAAAAACCTTTTATTGAAGTACAATATACACACAGAAAAGGGCACATATCATAAGTACATAGCTGGATGCATTTTCACAAACTCACACACCAGGTAGTCAATACCCCAGATCAAAAAAAAAAAAAAAAAGAAAAAAAAGCCGGCCTAACAGCATCCAGAAGCCCTCCTCGTATTTCCTTCCAATTACTACCCCTCACTCCCAAGGGTGACTGCTATCCCAACTTCCAGCAGCATAGCCTGTTTTTTGTCATTTGGCATATATAAATGAAAAATATCATATATACTATATAGAGAGTATATATTTATAAATAAATAGTATATATATGTCTAGATATCTCATATATAGTGTATGTTCCGTCTATATTACATAGTGCATACAGTACATGACATATACTATATATTTATAATACTGTAAATAGTATATATTATATCTATATATACTAGTATACTATACATAATAAATGGGATAATGCAGAATACACTCTTTTGCCTGCCTTCTTTCACTCATATTGTGTCTGTGAGATTCCTCCATGTTGTTGCATGTTATTTTAGATTGCTTATTGATCCACTACCTTCTAACTATTTTAATTTGCTATTATACTTGTGAATAGCCATTATTTTTCTTTAGAGAGATGAGAGTGGTTAAAAGCACAGAACTGGGAACCAGGATATCTGTGTTGAAAGCCCAATTCCTATACTTATTAAGTATATCATTTTAGGTAAGTTATGCAAGGTTTGTTGCCTTAATATCTTTATATGGGGGAGGATAATATCTTCCTTGTGGGGTGGGCCCTTAATGAGGTATATGTCAACTTTCACTAATATGTAAAAAGCATTTAGAGTGTCTGGCATATGCATAGCACTGTGTAAGTGTAAGTTATTGTTGGTTCTCTAATTTGTACTTCATTTTCCTCCTTCCGTATTGTTTCAGTCTCTGAGCGCAGAATGGAGGAATAATGTATGCTAACTCATCAACATAGGGAAGAGGTGCTTTTGACAGAAATAAAAGAGGTTCTTGACATCACTTGCCTTTTGCTCCTACTCCATTCATTTCAGACATAAGTATATACATTTAATTTTCAGTGGTTTATTGTTAATTAAAAACCGTAATTACTCACTGGAAAAATAATAAATAACATGTAGCATATGGTGATGAAAATATAATTTACTACGACAACTATATTTCCTTGCAAAATCATACAGAGAAGTATTAGCTGTAAGAAACTTCATACTTTTCCTTTAATCCACTTCCTCGACCAATTATTTACTATTAGTGTTGACAGCATGGAACTACCTTTGCAGTATTTATGATTTGAAATATTTTATGGAAATAGTGGTGAGGAAAAGGTGGTACCACAACCTGAAAAGTGACTAAAATATTTTCCACCTTCCCTTCATCTCCTCACCTCCACTCACATTTTCTTCATCTACCACTCCCACCCCATCTCCTACTTCCTTACACCCTCCAGGGTGAGCTGGGAACAATAATAATAAAATAATAATAAAATAATAATAAAATAATAAAGGCATTAGAATGTGCATAGATATTATATGATTTAAATTGAACATTCAATTTTCAGTATATAGCTTATATTTTATTATTTCTGAAAACTTAGTTCTTTGAAAAAGTTCTAAATGCCATCAGGCGCTATGATTTTCTGAGAAAGTGGTTGAAGAAATTTCAACAAAAATTGCACTGCTATTGTCTTTTGCCTTAGTTTAAGAAATTTGTTTTATTTCCCATTTTTGTTGATATAAAAAGTGTGTAAACAGAATTTCCAGAAGACGCAGGATGCAGATATTATAAAGCCTTAAGGGTAGCTCAGACTTCCCTATCTCATAGAGAATTTCTTAACCAGTTTCTCATGTATCAAATTGTAAACAATACTTTAATTTTAGGGTTTATCTCAAAATACAAATCACTGAACATTTCTGTCAAAGTAAATAACTACTTTGGTCTTATTAGCTCCTCATGCTGTGAGGAAGCAAGTATGCTTATAGACCTGTGATACTAGTAAACTTAGTTTTGAGTAAATTTATCTATATAAAACAAATGTTAAATATTTGAATAAGTCTAGTTCCATAGAAATCAACCCGAGCATGGAAAAATGTAATCTTACTACATAATGTAATTGTATAGAGGCCTCATGAGTATAGCCAGGGTTCCCTTGAGTATTTCAAGGTGAAATTAGATTAGTGATATTAAAAGCATGTTTGGGGGTTATACACTTTTTCTTTGCTTCACATTTTTATATTATAATCCATCTTTCTCAAAGTGTCTCCTCACCTAATGCTTATGTATGTGAGTTGGAGTGAATAAAACGATGTATGGCCTTTCTGCACTAGTAGATCAACCTTGAGGGAACATTAATGGAGTAATTTCAGAAGAGTTAGGATGGGGTTATTGTTTTAGTCCATTTTGTGCTACCATAACAGAATGCCTAAGACTGGGTATAAAAATATAGAAAAATATAAAAAATATAAATGTAAAATATATGTAAAAATATAAAGAAAATACATTTCTATTATAAAAAATAGAAACATATTTCTCACAGTTCTGGAAGCTGGGAAGCCTGAGATCGAAGAACTGAAAGAGTTGGTGTCTAGTGAGGACTGGGTCTCTCCACTTCCAAGATGGTGCCTTGAATGCTGCATCCTCCAGAGGCAGGTAGCACCATTCCTCACATGGCAGAAGAGTGGAAGAGCAAGAGAGAGAACTGACTCCTGAAAGTCCTCTTTAAAAAAGCATGAAGCTTGCCCATGAAGGTGGAGCCCTCATGACCTAATCACCTTTTAAAGGTCCTACTTCCCAATACTATTACATTGGCAATTAAATGTTAACATGAATTTTGGAAGGAACAAGCATTCAAACCATAGCAGCGGTCCCCCTTTGCCTGAACAGTCTGCTTTTAGCACCGAAAGTCCCATGTTCTAGGAAACCTTTTAGCTGGGGCCAAACTGGAGTGGTTGGTCACCCTAACTTCTTCCTACCCCTAGATATCTTTACCATTGGCCTGCCACAGAATCTGTAATGAATCCATAGGCTAGCATTATGTGTTCATGAATCCTATGTTAAAATGCACCAAAACAATACATTAATACTAGTTTTCATTATTAATTTTTCAGTGGGAATATGTTTTCAGCTATGTACTTCCATGTCAGATAGCAGAGAGCTGAGCCACCACTGAAGAGTAATTACTGATAGTGGGGAGGAAAAGAGAAGAACAACCGTTTTTTAAGCACACACTATGTTCAAGGAGTCTTGATGGGCTTTTAATATTAACAGAAACAGTTCAGAAATCAGGCACTGCGTACATGGAGAGGGCAGGAGATTGAGTTAGTGAGTGGGGAGATAAGAAGCGAATCCTCTAAAAGAAGTTAAGTCATTATCAAGTTGAGTAGAGAAGATAGCCATCAGGTCAAACTCCAGATTTGCATTTGAATTTTGACTCTGCAGCTTTCTAACAGTGGAATTGTGACCAAAAGTCTTAACCCCAACATTGAGTTTCCTCATTACTACAACTGGAATATGATACTTTCCTCAAGGGTTTCTATGTTTTGTGCAAATTAAATGAAGTAAAGTGGGTAGAATATTTAGTGCCTACTACCTAACAAGCACTATACACATTTGAAGTTGCTACTCCTACTGTTACTGTTAGTACATTTATTCAAGGACACCCTGCTCAGAAAGCCCTGGCTTCTTATTTATCCCCACTTTTGAGGGCCTATCATTGCTTTGTCTCTTTGACATGTAAGCTATTTGATGTCTTTGCTGAAAATCAGTGGGTTTCTTGTTGCATATATGCACATGGGCACACAAACAGAAGAAAAAAAACAATGAAAAGCAATTGACTTTGCTTATACAATCATTATTACAGGAGTATTGTTTCGTTTCTATGCCCCATTCTGAGTTCCATTCTATCGGGGTTTTCCCAGGCATCAATTCAATGCTTCCAATTTTTATGGGATTTAAGTTACATTTAAGGGGCTATATAAATGCAAAATAATAAAAAATGGAACAAGTTTGGGACTTCCAGATCTGTGCTATCAAAAGGACTGCACGAAATTTTTCATTTTCTTCCACATAACTCTGCCTGAACGTTATTTATGGTTCAAGCAAAATAGTAGACATGGAATAAGAATTCATTCAGCTAAGGCATCTCAGTTATTCATAGGTGAACTGAAGCCCTAAACTATCATCAAATTTCAGTAGCAACATTCCAATGATACAGTCATATAAAATTGAAATTGTAATGAAATGTAACTTTACTTGTATTCATGGATTTAAAAGGAAAAAAGAATACCATTTCCTCCTATTGGTGTCAATTTAAAGTATACTTCCCTATTTTTTTTAAATCTAGGTACCTCCTAAAGACAGGCTCAATATTTTTAGCAAGAGGAGAACTTTTTTCATTGGCGTTTATTCCCCAAATAAGAATTACATGTAAATAATTGTAATTGATCTTTAAAACCTTCCTTGACATAAATATAAAAAGCAGAGTATCACAGATTTCCAAATTTGTAAGGTATAGCAAAAAGTAGTTGGTATAATCTCTTCATGTTACATGTAAAAATTACTTTGAGATCACATACACATATTAGGTGAGTCACATCTGTGTCTTTTAATTTCAATTCTCTTTCTGTTACATTACACTGCTTTTTTTAATGAAAAATTTTAGCAAATGGTATTGAAATAGGATTTTAAGGAAAGAGTGTGAAAATAGGAGTGCCTTCCAGAATGCTAAATGAAGTCCAGTAGTTTTAATAATTTTAAAATATTGATAAAATAAAGAGTTAATTCATATTATCAGGAAGAACATAAGGGAGATTAAGCAAAGTAACTTATTTATTTATTTTTGAGATGGAGTCCTGCTCTGTTGCCCAGGCTGGAGTGCAGTGGTGCAACCTTGGCTAGCTGCAACCTCTGCCTCCTGGGTTCAAGGGTTCTCTTGCCTCAGCCTCTCAAGTAGTTAGGATTACAGGCACCCGCCACCATGCCTGACTAATTTTTTTGTATTTTTAGTAGAGACCAGGTTTCACCATATTGGCCTGGCTGGTTTTGAACTCCTGACCTCAAGTGATCTGCCTGCCTCGGCCTCCCAAAATGCTAGGATTACAGGCAGGAGCCACCGTGCCCGGCCACAAAGTAACCTTTTGAAATAGAATCTAAAGTGCCCCAAAATTACTTTTTAATTAAATTCTAGTGAAAATTCTAAGGAAATGATGTATTACTATTTACTTATTAACCTATGAGAATACATACTATGCTTTTTATTTTTCTCTTGAAAGTAAAGGAATAAAAGTAATGGTTAACCAAGCCCCATTTATTTCTGGTTTCTAATGCCATTTAGTTTAGAGTTTCTTAAAGTAAGGTCTTTAAACCATGAACATCAAAATTAATGTAATGCTTCTTAAAAATGCAGTTTCTAGGCCATCCTTCAAACTTACTGAATCACAGTCTCTGAGGAATGGGGCCTACAAGTCAGTCCTTTAACAACCTCCCTAGATGACTCTGAAGTACAATAATGTTTAAGAACCATATTTAAATTTTACTCTTCCATGTTGATTAATGGTTTGATATCACAGATTAAGTAAAAGATGGTTTCTTTTGCATTGCTTAAGTTTTAGTGCCATTTGAAGAAGTGGCTGTACTGGTCCTTTGCAGTGATTTTTAATTTTATTTTTATGTGGAATAAATATTTCATTGTGTGTGGTAGAATCTGACAGCCTACCAAAGAAATTTCTTAGAGCATTAACAGGCGGGTCTGTAAGCTGTGGCTCTGTTGGGGCAGTTCTTTTGCATAAACCAATGGGATATGAGTAATGGACCATATGTCTGTTACAATTCTGTAAAAAATTTGGCTTACTTCAGAGATGGAAAAATGATGCCATCAAGCAGGAATTGACAATATTTTTTTCTGCAAAAGGCCAAAGAGTATTTGTATGGCTTTGCAGGCCATACAATCTCTCTCGCAACTACTGAACTCCACAATTGTAGTGTGAACACAGTCATAAACAATACATAAATAAAAGGAGCATGGCTGTATTGCAATAAAACTCCATTTACAAAAACTTTAATTACAGTCTGAATTAAGCCTGTGGATCACTGTTTGTTGATCCCCTAACATAGACCATTTAATATGTGATTCAATCAATATTTAAGGTAAAAACAATAGCACAAATATTGAATATTTACAACCTGAACATATATGAGAACATTGATAAAATGGATTTAAAAACACAGTGTTTGCTTTCTGTTCTATTTTTCTTTATTTTCTTCCCTTATTGGTGATACAATGGCCCTACTGTGACTAATCAGTGTGGTAGATTGTAAATGTAGCTACAGATTGGCCTCTCATCTAGAGCTGAAGTCTATTTCTACTGACCTTTAAGCTGGGCCCTGTGATGATCTCCGTACAACAGTATGCAGCAGAAGTGTTGTATTAGTTCTAACTTTAGATTTAAGAAGCCTTGCAGCTTCCACTTCCATGCTGGGAATCTTGATGAAGAAAGAAAATTCACGTGAGGAGAGGTCTCAGCTGCCTTCATCATCCTAACTGCCTTTATTGAGGCCCAGATGTATAAGTGGACCCACCTGAGGAAAGGTAAGCCCAGCCCAAATTATCAAGCCCCAAAGTGGTGATCTAAGTAAGACAGTTTTTGTTTTAAGTCAGTCTGTTTTAGTGTGTTTTATTATGCAGCAACAGATAACTGGTACAAACAGGTAGCAAGGTCATGAGCTGAGAATGAAAAGGGGTAGGATGTGTTTGAAGTTTGCATCAAAGGTATGGCATGGAGAAAGTGTGAGATGGTACATCTGTGAGTGTCCTAGAATGGACAAGGGAAATACAGTAGGGTGCTGGAGAGTACTGAGTTCACCTGAGGTGAATAAACTTAACATAGTTTATGAACTTAAAATAAGACCAGTTAGAATGGTTGTGTGGTTTCTGCCCCAAAATGTTCCAGCTGTGCAGGTACAGACAAAAAGTAGAGAGTTGAATTTAAATATGGGTGGCGAGGTTTTAGCAGGTGAACATGATGAGGGTAGAGAGCGGAAACTGGACTAGGCATTTATCATAATCAATGAGAATGATTATAAGAGTAACCTGGGTACAGAGAAACTGAGGCTATGGCGACTCAGAGACTTTGTAAACATCAATGGATTGTTGGTCTCAGTGGAGTCGAAGAACTATTGGGCCAAAGTTCTACAGGAAGTGAGCTGGAAAGATAGGATCTGGGTTGCCAGAGAGTGCAATACTTGAAATTAAAATTATGGAGAGGACAGTAGTTTTGTGATTTGGCAATTGGGCCCAGCTGAACTTTATTCCCCCCCCCCCCGCCCCCGCAGAATTCCTTCCCTGCCTGTTTCTATTTAGGGAGGGTGGATGTGAAGTAGCAGCCATTTTGTTTTTATGCTCAAAGGGCCGGGTGGGATGCTTTTGTAGCTCCCATACATTGTTGCTCATCTGCTGCCTCATTTGATGGCTGTGGGGTAGCAGCTCGGCCTGTCACCGCCACTAGATATTTCTTCAGCTTCTCCAACCCCAAGGCTGGGTGAGTGTTTGCTCCCTAATGAGTTACACTAGCTTTCTCTGCAGGATGCCCATGTTATTAAAGTTGGAGGCAGCCAGAGACTGGTTGGGTTCCAGTCTGTCCTCACACGTTTCAAGTTGTCCTTACTTTTGTCTACTTTATTTCCAGCCTCCCTTTTTAACTACATGCTCTGTGGACTTCAGGCTACAGCATCTGACTTGAAGACAAAAGAGCCTTACCCAGAGTGAGTAGCCAGTTCTCTCAAGTCTGTATGGTTCAATCCCTGTTAAATCAATCTATCTAATCTGGCTAATCTTTAGTGCTTCTGTTTCTCTGAACCTTAACTGACATAGAGGGGATACTGTCTTAGTTATAGGTATTGATAACAAACTCCAGGATATAAAGATGTAAATGAGGGGATGGGGAAGAGTAAACAACAGGCTCATTGGAAGACAGGAGGTCAAGCAAGTGAAATGCCAAACTATTGCAAGGATTGTCTTTGTGGACATTGAACTCACCAAAAATTAGGACCAAAATAGTGTTGGAAAGAATAATATTGAACCCAGAAGCTAAAGTCCTCAAAAACTGCAGAGGCCCCATTGAGAGGCTCTGGATATAACAGCTACAAGGAGGTGGAATTGGTGGTAGTGTCTGATGGCGCAAGCTTTTAAGGGAGGCTTTACAGAGGCAGTCGTATGGGTGCGCAGTATGGCAATGGTGTAGACTAGACACAAATGAGTATTAAGGAGGAAAGCTACTGGGGCGTGTGGTTCCAGGTGCATGGAAGATTAAACACGTTGCTAAGTCCTGCAGCTCCTTTTATGCAAAGTCACTTTCTTCTTCTAGCAGGCCCAGCACTTTTCTGACCAGGTACTATTGTGACTTGACTTTATTTCTGGTGATCAGGAGAATAATTTTAGATTATCTCCAAGGGTGAAGTGAATCTATTTAATGGAGAAAGGTGTGTGGTGATGAATATCATTTGCAGCCTCAAGACCAGCTGCATCCAATGACAGATGTGTAGGCTTCTTGCTTCAAGGTAGAGGGAACTCTACAGGCCTATTCCAGCCTATTGGCTTCCTATTGTGTTGGTTCCGGATCCTGTTGTCATCGTATCTCAGTTCTCTCTCTGCACTCTCCTGTGTTTCCTAGTTCCTTATTGGAGCTAATCCTGAGAGCACTCCCCAGTAAACCTTCTGCATGGATAGCTCTGTCTTGAAGTCTATTTCCTAGGGAAACTGGCCACTTCTCTTCTTTTTGAAACATACCCCTCTCTCTGCTTTTGGGACATCACATTTCTCTTGGGTCTTACCCTGACTTACTAGCACCTCTTCTTCATTTTCTGGGTTTTTCTTGTCTCCCAGGTATGTAAATATTGGCCTTTTTTCTTTACAATCACTTTGAAGTGATACCATCCTGACTCATGGTTTTAAATACTATGTATAAAAATGGACTGAACGAACCTGGGTCACTATATTAAGGAGAGGAGCCTACTTTTGAAGTCAATCATCATGAATTTGAAAGACTAGTTGGCAAGATTCTCTAACATTTTTTTCCATAGTCATATTCAGCTGTCTGATCATAAATAGGCATTTATTCAAAGAAATTTGCTCAGTTTCTTCCTTGTATCAGACTTTTTTTTTTTTTTTTTTTTTTTTTTTTTTTTTTCCTAGAGGAAACAGCAGAGAACAAAATAGACCAAAACCCTTGTACTTATGGGGTTTTATATTCTGGTACACATGATCCATTCAGTGGTCCACATTGGCCAGTGGGTAACCCACAAAAATTATTTGAGCTTTAGTGTCCTAAACTGCTTATTGGAGAAAATAACATCCATCTTGCAGGTATGCAGTACGTTTAAATGAGAAAATATGTAAAATGCTTAGAATCTTACATGTAGTGGGAATTCAACAAATGGCAGTATATTTTTAGATCTTAGTTCATATATATATATATATTTTTTTTTATTTTGTTACAGCCTTAGATTTGTTTCTTATAACTGGGATTTCAAATGTACTTTAATCCAAGATACTTGTCTCACAACATTAAAAGAGTTTATTGGTAAATATTTAATGAGTGTCTACTTTGTGCTGGGCACATAGTAACACAGTGCAACTTTTTATTCTCATTCCCTTGCAGGTGAAATGACAAGTTAATATTCTGTGTACCCAAGGGCATGTTAAAAGAACACTGTTCTCAACATTGGATGATCCTCTGCCCTGTCATTGGTCTTGAACAGCCAGTTATGTTGAAAGATGGCTTTCTCCCTGAACTCCCCAAAGTTTTCACAATTTGTATCTCAGCTTTCAGCTGGCTACAATTCTCTCACCAGAATCTAGATTCTTAAAATTTAGTTTATCCCTTTCCTCTTTTGAATTAATTTTTAAAAACACACCCATAGACAATTTTACCATGGTTTCAAATATCTAGTGGTATCTTAAACACTAACCAGTGTTTTGTAGCTGTCTGCTTTTGCCTAATCTTTTCCGTCTTTGCTTCTGCTTCCTCAACCTGGTTTCCTTTTGGTGAATAATTCTTCACAGGTTCTCAGTTCCTCAGTTCTCTTTCAGTAGGATCCCTCCATTTGTTCCTTGGTTCTTGTGCTTTTCCTTCCTGCGTCTTCTTCCATGCCTCACCAGTGTTGTTTCTCCCACTCTCCACACTTCCATTCTTTTACCCTTTCTACTGGAATTGTTTCCCAAGTCTGCTTTCCAGCCAGCTTCCTGTCTACTGCTCTTCCACTGTCTAACTCATTCTTGCTCATATTTCTCATTATATTATCCCTGTCCTCCTCCCCACCTTTTCTCTTTCCTCCTTCCATCTTCCTGCCTTTACTCTCTGATTCTCTTTTAATTACTGCTTTTAATTAGGGCTACTTTATTTCAGAGGGTTAGAGAAGTATAATGAGACATGGACAAGGGGCCTCGGGTCTTTATGCTTCAAAGCTTTATTCATTTATTTATCTTTTCCCTTTGGATGTGGAGATTGTTTCTACTGTTATTTCTCATGGGTGTCAATATCCAACTTCTATTCCCTTTGCTGTGTGGAAAAATTTTAAGATTCAAAGACACTCTCTCTGCTAGAGGAAAATGTCATTTCTCCTGAAGATCTTGCTGCATTTTCAATGATTTTTCTGGAATATTCTTTACTAGATCCCCTTTTACTTTCTTTCTCCTGTCCTGACCCAAACTATAATCTGAATACTGACAACATCCTTAAACTATAATTCAGGATTTTCCCATATTTATTAACTTTCAAGTTTGAAAACAGTATGAACAGCTTTGGACCTTATTGCTTCTGTGTGTTAGTCTTTAGGCTTTGTATTAGTGAGACTACATAATGCATGTGGCTGATGTTTCAGACATTTTGCTTTTTGTGATGTTCATGTTGAATTTATAATTTATAGATGGCAGTGTAAGCATTTTGCATAGAATATGGGGTTAAGGTGTGATATGGTTTGGCTGTGTCCCCACCCAAATCTCATCTTGAATTTTAGCTCCCATAATTCCCACATGTGGGAGGGACCTGGCGTGAGATAATTGAATCATGGGGGCAGTTTCCCCCATACTGTTCTCGTGGTAGTGAATAAGTCTGATGAGACCTGATGGTTTTATAGGGGGAAACCCTTCCACTTGGTTCTCATTTCTCTTTTGTCTGCTGCCATGTAATACATGAATTTTACCTTCTACCATGATTGTGAGGCGTCCCTAGCCACGCTGAACTGTGAGTCCACTGAACTCCTTTTTCTTTATAAATTACCCAGTCTCGGTATGTCTTTATCAGCAGCATGAAAATAGACTAATACAGGGTGGAAGCAGAGAAGGAGCTAAAGTATTTTTTCTCTTGCTTTCTGTTTCTTTACTGTCTGAGATCTGGTTCCACTTATTTCTTCCAGGGATAAGGAAAAAGGAAAAGGAAGAAAGAGGGGAAGTAGAAAGATGGGTGGGCAGGCAGCTGTAGGAGTTTAAGGGCTCAAATTAAGGGAATAAATGGAAAGATTACCAACAGCTATTCCAAATTTTTCTTTCCAATGGGCTACCTCCATCCCTTAGAGGTTTTAGTGCTGGCCACTTGTCTTCTAAGGGTTTGTTGGTCCCCAAACCTGCTGCTTTCAGGGGACCAACATGAATTGGTTTTTATTCAAGTGAGATTAGAGACTAAAATTTAGAGCTTTATTTACGAGCTACATTGATGAAAAATAGACTTTAAAATGTGTGGTTGTCTAATCATTTAGTCAGTTAGCTAATTGGAAACAGCTGTGATAGCTCCAAGGCAGATGTATACCTTCCTTATAAAAGTCAGATGAGACCTACATCATAGGGTACCTGAAAGGTAGGTTTACAATACAGAAGAGGGAAGGGCTGTGTGCGAACATATTTGTTGTGTAAGTATTGTATAAATTTATGTGAGATGACAGGAGATTGATTTTTAAGAGGTAAATTTCAGCTACAGAATTTAAATCTGAAACTTTGACAATCCAGTAACAGAATGAGCCAGCATTTAACAAAGCAATGAAGCAGGGAGGATCTTAGTCTTTAGCTTTAGTTTGAGATTGGGGTTGGCACACTTTTTCTGTAAATGGCCAGAGAGTAAATATTTTAGGCTTTGCAGTACATGTGGTCTGTGTAGTAACTACTTGTGTAAAATGAATGTTAGTATACATATGCCTTGGGACACAGGAAATTTCAGATATCATTAGCATTTTGGTGGGAGCAAATAAAGGTAAAGGCAAAGTGCTTGGTTTACAAACCTAAAAAGCTTCCTTAGGGTATTTCTTTATACACTTCTTAAATGTGTTGGAAACAATGTAAATGAACAGGCTGCTCTGTTCAAATTTAGGACTTCCTTGGAAAAGCCATATGAATAGTGTGTTTCCAATAACTTTTTTCCTTTTGCCCATTAGAATATCCCACTGTAATATGCTGCATTACTTTAATGAGGGTCAAATCAGAAGTAGATTGTATTCTTGTTTCATTTTTGCACAGAACAATTTTGGATAGTAGGATTAATTCTGGTTTTCTGTGGTGTTTGGCTGTTTACTGGGGGATTTTGTTGATAATGTTTTAAAAGTACATGTTAGTGTTTAACGCTCATTCATACCAGTGATGTGTTTGGAAATAAGAATGTGATGCACGTATTGTTACCGTTAGAATTCTAATCAAACTTATTTTAATACCATATGGAGTCATGGGTTGCAGACTGTACTATAATCAAGGGAAAATAAGATTTCTAATAATCCAATTGCATTTGTCAGCTGCTCAACTTATTGGTGCAGAACAATGCACAGGACTCTAATAAGTGGCACTATTTGGTAAGGGGAAGAAGCTAAAAGTAATGTTTCACATGACTTATCAGAAGGTATTGTTTTTAAAGATTATATCTATGACTACTTATCTATATAAATTCTTACTCCATGTAATATTTTACTGGAAAGAAAGTTAATGTGGTATAATAAAGTTTAGTCTTTAATAAAGTAATGTAATTAACGTAATATAATGTAATAAAGTTTAATATTTAATAAAGTCGTTATCTTAGTGGAAACCACTTACAGAAAATAACTATAGCAGCCATTTTGATCCTAATGTTATAAAGTGCCTTATCCAAAATACGTAAGATTGCATTAAACTTTTGTAAGTGGTCTCCAAAATTTCAAGAAACAAATGGTGTGAATTGAAGAGAAGCCACTTTTTTTTTGGGGGGGGGAAAGCTTGTGCAATTCTTAATGTCAATTTGACTGTATTGACAAAGCTTGCTTCCTCATCACATAGTTTCTCTTATTTGTGGAGCCTATCAACCAGGAAGACGTGAAAGACTAGACTGCAAAGCAGTAAGATAAGGCATTTCTTGGGGTCTTAGGAATTGCAATTTGGGAGACAGACTAGGCTAGAAGCTAAATTGTGTTCTGAAGAGAGGTAGGATGGTAGAGATTTGTAAACGGATGCTAAGAGTATCACAAGTTGTTTTGAAAGAGTTATCACTGGTGAAAGTGGTTGGCTTAGTACATGAGTCCACAGTTCATTGGTTGTCGCTGTCTAGGAGTTGCAGCTTTGGTGAAATTCAGCTGTTTTCCAGGATGTTGTGGACAGTTCAAATGTTAAGGACAAGTTCCTGTTTGGCAAGGTTTTAGGTCATGCAGGTAGTTCTTAGACTGGCTTCCTGACTGCATTTCAAGGCTCTGAACCATTTTATATATCACATTTCACAAGCCTAATGATGAGAACCTGAAAAAGAGAACCAGGTCTCTTTTTCTTAGAATAATAAAGACCAAGGAAGATCAATAAATATTTATTAAATCATAAGCTCCAAGATATTATACTAGGCAGCACCACATGAGGGAAAAATGATGGATCAAGCATAGTGCTTGTCGTAAAATAGGTACAGAAGGAAATAACAACATATATTAAATAATATAATTTACAGCTAAAGGCACAAGAGAAGAAATGTCTTTGGGCAATTGTAATTTATAATTAATAGCCAATTAAATTCTACAGATAATTTCGTATTATTTAATTCTTGTGGATGGGCCACTCAGATTTGCAGCCCTAGTTGTGAGAACATCCCTAAATCTTTGCCCCATGTGAAGTGTGAGAAGGTAAAGTAGTATTTTCCCACTTACAGAGTTAACTGATCACATAGAAACAGAATAGAATGGTGTTTAGCAATGGCTGGGGGAAGGAGGAAATCAGGAGTTGTTCAATAGATACAAATTTTTAGTTATACCAGATGAATGAGTTCTAGAGATGTGCTGTATATCATAGTGCCTATAGTTAACAATATTGTATTTTTCACTTAAAATTTTTAAGAGGGTTGATCTCATGTTATTTTTACCACAAAAAACCTCCTCCAAACAAAAACAACAAAAAACAAAAGGGCATTTAGAAATTTTTGGAAGTGATGAATATGTTATCTTGATTGTGGTGATGGTTTCGTGGGTGAGTGCATATGTGAGGTTGTATCAAGTTGTATACATTAAGTGCAATATTTTGTACAACAACAACAAAATATAGATTCATGTTTGCCATAGGCTGCAAGGAGGGGAGGAGATGGAATAGATTGCTAATGGGTACAGGGTTTCTTTTTTGCATAATGAAAACGGTCTCAAATTGATTGTGGTGATGGTTGTCCAACTCTGTAAATATACTAAAAACCATTCCGCTGTATACTTTAAATGAGTGAATTTTATGGGATGTAAATTGTTATAAAGCTATTTTAAAAAAATAGATTTCTGTGTATTCTGCTGTGTGGCTGAATGAAGCTTCTGTTCTGTGTCATGATAGATGACAAAAGCCAGCCATAAAGACTGGTTTCAGTCATTTAGAATTTTCATGTTACTGTTTTGATATCTAAGAATTGTAGGGGAAATCGGCTGTCTACCTGTTTTGTTAGCAGGACCTGATTTCTCTCTGGAAGATTATAACCTTGCTGGGTCTCGGTCCATGTGGTTTGGATAGCACAGGGCCACCTCCAACTCCTGGCCTGGCTAAATCAGAGTCCTCTCTGGGTATTTACTGAATGTGTCAGGAAAAGGTGTCTTCCTTCTACTGAGGCTGCTGAACTGGTAATCTGTGGAGCTCAAAGTTGTCATTAACATCTTTCTCACCTTGTTAGGAAAGCCCAGTTGAAAGTATAATGAGCACATAGAAGAGTGAGAAGAGTGGAGAGATAAGCTGTCCCTGTGGCATATGGAGCCCCTTGATCCACGCTCCTGGGCTTACTAAATACAGAAGTCATACATTATTTTTTAAAGAAATAATCTGGTCCTCGGGCAAAGGGTTTCCATCACTTGTAATTTATTTCCTCATTTTAGAGCTCTTTCTTTAAAAATGTAAGGTAGAAATTCTCTTAATCTGAGTTATTTGGTGCTCTATAGGAAATAGTAATGATCTTAAATACTACATCTCAAGTCTGAGTTCAGTGTGAAACTTTACTTAACATGTCTAATATGTTCAGCTTTTAAAAAGTTTATATATGGAGTAATTGTGAATCTGTCTCATATTTCCTATTCAGAAATGTCAATTTTGTTCACAATACCACACATTATAGTTCAATCCAAACTGAGTTCTTCTGGTTGATTAAAAACAAACTTAAGCACATTAAAATTTTAAAGCATTTATTTGAGCATTCAGTGACTCCTGAATTGGGGTAGCTTCAATCTGCAAGCAGCTCTGTTGGGAGGGGTAAAAGGGACAACTTTTATACAGTATTCCTCTTTTATTCATGGGGAGTACATTCCAAGACACCCAATGGATGTCTGAAACCAAGGGTAGTAACTATAATATACACCATGTTTTTTAATGGATACATACCTATAATAAAGTTTAATAAATTAGTCACAGTAAGAGATTAATAACTAAAATAGAACAATTATAACCACATACTGTACAACCAGTTTTATAAATATGGTCTCTCTCAAAATATTAGTATTTTCAGACCACAGTTCACTGAAGGTAACAAACCATGAAAAGCAAAACTGTGGATAAAAGGGGACTACTGTAAAGAGGTTGCAGAAGCAAGGCAAAGAACAATGTTGATTGGTTAGAGCAGAAAGTTCCTAGTTGAGGTTAGTTGATTTCTGACTAGTACAATTTATTTAATTTGCTGTTTACATTGGGCTTTGTTTTGTTCACATAGGAATTTAAAGTGCCAGATCCACCCGGGTCTAATGGCTACCCAATTAGAATTTTTTTAAACATGGTCAAAGGCATGTGAAGCTTATTCTAAGTTTATAATTCTAGTTATACATTTAAAATAACTTCTCTCACACACTTCATTATATACAAAGTATTAGGAAAAAATATGCATTTTAAGCTCTTAGCGTTACTATTCTCATATTGTCTTACATTGCTACTAACACAGGCATGCTAACCCTTTGAAGGGATGTTTAAGCAATCTAAGGAAATTTTCTTGAAAGGGACAATTTTTTAAGAAAATGCTTTAATGTCAAACACAAGAGTCAGGTATCTTCATATGTGTCAGCAATTGAACATTTTCTTTAGTAATACAAAGGAAAATAGAATGACTTTAAAATCTTTGTCCTTTGAACACTGAATTTAGGTTTGACCAAATATTCTGTTTGTACTATTGATTTATCTTTGAATTTTCTCAATATGAATAAAAATTCTGACCTCAGAAATTCAAGTCAGCCATCCAGGCAGGTAGCCATCCTGGTAAAGGGAGAAGGGCAGAGGACTTTAGGGTCAGCCATTTTATTTATCTCTAAGTGTAATTACCCGACTCCAGTTTATGGTGAGGAGAGGAGGGAGTAAAAGACGAACCAAAGGGTGAAGAAAAAGATGGAAGTAGTAATGCTCACAAAACGGTTGACTATACCATCTGAAGTGCTTATGAACCCGTGTTGGCTTTAGGAACTTTCTTCAGACATGGATGCTCACCTTTAAGTCTCTCTCTGTGAAAGAGATGGAAAGATTGTGTGGTAGGGGGTTCTAAATCCCTGTTCTAACAAGGTCGCCTCTGAAAGCTCCTTGGAGTTGCAGCAGCTTTCCGTTTGTCTTCTGGTGGGAGGGAGGACTTCTAGGGAGAGCAAGCACTCACTCCTTTTGTCATGGAGGTAGGTACAATGTGTTTAATGTGTTCTAAGGGCTTCTTACCCGTTTAGATCATGAACTACAAATTAGTTGAGAGTGAACCAAGTACATTAAAGATACATAATTATAACCTAGAATTATAAACTTATTAGAATAAGCTTCATATGCCTTGAGGAATGCATTTAATAGGTATTCCTGTATTTAGGCATGGCTATATTCACTTTATCCAAACAGACAACTTCTATTAAGTAATTTCATTGTTTGCCTGGTAAAGTTACTGGAACTGTAGTGACCTTCAAATAATAGAATAAGTTAATCTTTCTTAGATTAGTTGCTTATTTACCTGACAAGAGTAAAATAACTTTCTACATATTATACACACAAAATCTTTTAGCTCCTACAATCAAATTAACGTATTAATCACTTCAGTTACCTTTTTTGGTGATGACGTTCTCATCATATCTCATCACATTTAAAGTATACATTAACTACAGTCTCTATGCTATACATTAGGTCTCCAGAGCATATTAGTCTTTTTATATTTGTCAAATTTTGGTTCTAATTTTTTTTGACTTTTAAGTTTAGGGGTACAAGTGCAGGTTGTTACACAGATAAACTTGTGTTATGGGGGTTTATTGTACAGATTATTTCATCACCCAGGTATTAAGCCCAGTACCCATTAGTGATTTTTTTCCTGATGCTCTCCCTCCTCCCACTCTCCACCCTCTGAAAGGCCCCCTCTGTGTGTGTTGTTCCCCTCTGTGTACATGTGTTCTCGTCATTTAGCTCCCACTTAGGAGTGAGAACCTGTGGCATTTTATTTTTCCTGTGTTAGTTTGCTAAGAATAATGGCCTCAAGCTCCATCTGTGTCCCTGCAAAGGACTTAATCTTTTTCTTTTTTATGGTTGCATGATATCCTATGGTGTATCTGTACCACATTTTCTTTATCCAGCCCATCCAGAAATATTTGACCTAGCAACCCCATTACTGGGTATATACCTAAAGTAATATAAATCATTCTTTTATAAAGACACATGCACATGTATGTTAATCGCAGCACTATTCACGATAGCATAGTCTTATAACTGCAAGCTTGTATTCCTTGACCAACATCTCCCTCCCCGACCTTCTAGGCTATATCTGAGTTCAACTTTTTAAGAATTGACATATAAATGAATAATGCAATATTTGTCTGTTTGGCTTATTTGTCACTTTGCATCATGTTCTTCAGGTTCATCCATATTACAAATGAAAATTTTTTTAAGATGGAGTCTCACTCTGTCCCCCAGGCTGGAGTGCAGTGGTGCGATCTCAGCTTACTGCAAGCTCTGCCTCCTGGGTTCATGCCATTCTCCTGCCTCAGCCTCCCGAGTAGCTGGGACTACAGGTGCCCGCCACCATGCCAGGCTAATATTTTGTATTTTTAGTAGAGACGGGGTTTCATCGTGTTAGCCAGGATGGTCTCGATCTCCTGACCTCGTGATCCGCCCGCCTCAGCCTCCCAAAGTGCTGGGATTACAGGCGTGAGCCACTGTACCCAGCTGAAAATTGTTTCCTTTTTAAAGATTGAATAATTTGTGTGTGTATACATGGGATATATGTATCCTATTTTGTGTATGTACATATGAGAGACATATAGACACTACATGTGGAAGATATGGAAACAACCCAAGTATCCATCAATGAATGCGTGGATAAATTGTGGTGTGTCTACACAATTTGTCTATGCATTCATTGATGGATACTTGGGTTGTTTCCATATCTTGACTGTTGCAAATAGTGCTGTAATGAATATGAATTATCTTTGAGATAGTGATTTTATTTCTTTTGTGTATATGATGCACATATGATGGTCCCATAAAATTATACCACACGTTTATGGTACCTTTTCTATGTTTAAATATGTTTAGGTACACAAATGCTTATTTGGTGTTTGCCTACAGTATTTTTTTTTTACACTAACATGTTGTTCAGGTCTGCAGCCTAGGTGTGTAGTAGCCTATAGAATCTAGATTTGTGTAAGTATACTCGATAATATTCACGTGACAAAATTGTCTAAGGAAGCGTGTCTCAGAATGTATTTCTGTTAAGTGATGCATGATTATATACCAAGAAGTGGGATTGCTGGATCATGTGGTAGTTCCATTTTAATTTCTCAATGAATCTTCATACTGTTTCCATAATGACTGAACCAATTTACATTTCCACCAACAATGTATAAGGGTTCCCTTTTCTTTACATCCTTAACACTTATCTTTTGACTTTGATAATAGCCATTCTAATGTATGTGAGGTGGTATCTCATTGTGATTTTTATCTGCATATCTCTGATGATTAGTAATGTTGAGCAACTTTTCATTTACCTGTTGGTCATTTGTATGTGTCCATGCTGACCAAAGAAATCTACATATTCAGTGCAATCCCTGTTGAAATTCCAATGGAATTTGTCACAGCAATATAAAAAACAATTCTAAAATTCATATGGAATCACAAAAGACCTGGAATAGGTAACACAATCTTGAGCAAGAACAAAGCTGTAGGCATCACACTTTCTGACTTCAAATTATATTATAAAACTGTAATAATCAAAACAATAGGTACCAGAGTAAGAACAGACACACAGACCAATGGGACAGAATAGAGATCCCAGAAATAAACTCATGCATATATTGTCATCTAATCTCTGACAAAGCCAGCAAGGATATGCGACAGGGAAAAAAGTCTCTTCAATAAATGGCATTGGGAAAACTGGATTTCCACATGCCAAAAAAAATCTGATTTTACCATACATACAAAGAAACTAACAATGGATTAAAGACTTAAAACCTGAAGCCATAAAACTTAGAAGAAGACATAGGGGAAAAACTCTATGACACTGATTTTGGCAATGATATTTTGATATGACACTAAAAATACAGGCAACAAAGGCAAAAAAGAGTGGTACTAAATGCAACTAAAACATTGCTGCATAGCAAAGAAAACAATATGAGAAGGCAACCTATAGATTAGAAGAGAATATCTGCAAACTGTATAGCCAATAAGGTGTTAATATCTAAAATATACGAGGAACTTATAGAACTCAATAGCAAAATAACCAATTTTAAAAATGGGCAAAGAACATAGATATTTTTCCCAAGAAAACATTTCTTCCTCTTGATGAGCATATGTTTTCAGAAGAAAACAATTTTTTAAGGGATATTATAAAATGTAAACTCATTATTTGTGAAAATTGCTTAAAATCTAGAGGAGCAACGGCTCCCTTTATACATTTATTTGTATACACTACATGTCATATGCCAAGTTATGTCATATTAGAAATAGTCTTATAAAAGATGTGTCTTTGATAGCTTATGATAGGGAAAACTATCCATTACATGGCATAAAAATCATGTGAGACAATGCAAGACTTTTTCTTGACTTCAATAGCTCACGACCCGCTGTGAATATGTAAAGGCAAACTATCTTCCTCACTGACTCATTCTCATAGGCATAGCAGGGTCTACTTCTCCCCCTCCCTCAGTTTGGAGCCTAAGAAATTGTAGTTACCTAGCAAAACTGCGAAGCTAAAAACTCTAATTGGCAACACTAAATAGTGTTAGCTGGGGATGTAGTGTTTGATATTTACTGTGTTACAATTAATGTGATATTGCCAATTTAATGTCTGTCTTATTTATGATGAAACATTTAATATTTGGAAAGTGAAATACCATGTACCTGATGCATAACACATTTTAAGTTACTTGCCTCTAGTTGATAGCTCCATAATGAATGTAGTTATCTGTAGGTATTTTGTAAAGTCTTAAGCATAGCTATGGGTGTACTGGCATTCATCTTGAAAAACAGACTTCTGGACCATTTGAGTCCATGTTAAATGCTGAGTCATTTCTGCCTTCTCCCTGGTTGTGGGGCAGCTCAGTAGGGTGGCCAAATGACCTGTTTTCTAATGGACAGGGCTGTATCTGCACTGCAGGAAACCATTTTTAGCGTTGCATTTATGAAAGTATGCCATGAGGCCAGAACGTGTCCTTACAGCAAAGATTTCCTGATGTGCTTATGCAAATTCAAACACTGCAAGCATGTCCTGAATTGGGAACCACATACTGACTTCAGGCCTTTAACAAAGGATATGGGAAGGAAGGGGTATGGGACTGAGCATCTCAGAAGAGTGTTTTGAAACAGAGAAGCCAATTTCAGTAGTATATCAAAGGGTCCCTTTCTAAGAAGACATGACAAGGCTTTTCTCTGTTTCAAGCAGCAGTAAATAAGCTGTAATTCCTGTAAAGTTTTCCCAGAACGTGTACATATTTTTACTGAAAAAAGTAAACATCTTGTGCATGCATGCTTTGGTATGTTCATGTCAGCTGGGGAGATTCATTTTTAAAAATACTTTGTGTTAATACAACCTGAGAATTTGAGGGGTTGGATCTTTTTATGTGTTAGAGATATGCTCGAAGGCACATCAAGTACATAGGGGAAATTTGCTTTTGATATAACCATAAAAACTCAGGGAATTGTGGTGTCTGCCTGACATATCAAATCTTGAGGGTCTTTTGGGAGCTCTTATTTACTGCTCACAAATTCTGCTGAATTCCAGAGCCGGGATTTAGACTGAGTCATCTCTTCTGACCTCTAAATTTGTCTTAACTTCTAGTTCTATATTGCTTTTATGGCATAGACTGATGGGTAGTAGATTAAAAAAAAATAGGGTTGAAAAGAAAAAAAATGGTGATATAAAATTGATGGGTTCGAGACTTTTAGGATAGGATAGAACAGCTTTGGGGAAGGTAAGACCTTGAAATTAGACATAGCATGGAGGAAATGGGGCTCCAGAGAGAGATGAAAAGCAATCGGTTGGAGTCTAGGCAATCGGTTGGAGTCCAATTTTAGATGTAGTTGGGATGGGAATAGCTGTCATCACAAGAAGGGGGCCCAAGAACAGCCTGCAGGTGGAGATTCAGGCCGGCATTTGGCACCACAGAGGCTGGCTGTGGCCCAGTAAGTTTGGGACTGTGGTTGAGAGCTCCCAAACCAGACTGCAATTATTGGGATGAGGAAAGTAGGTATACTTATTTTGCCCATTTGCTGTCTAGTCTGAGACATGACTTGATCTGAACAGTCTCTCCTCAGTATGAGATGATTCTTCTACATTCGTAGCCCCTCATCAAATCTTCCCCCGCCCCACCATCCCATCTCTGAAGGATGTCTTGGTAAGTTTTCTTGTTTCTCCCACCCTGTTTTTAGTTAATTCCTAGTCCTGCCTATTCAGAACTTGGACTTTTTCATTAGTAGAGGGTGGTATTGAAGATCATGGACTCCTAAACCAGAGGTGGAATGTTTTAACTGTGTGAACTTGAGTAAGGGCCCTAAAGTCTCTGTCCTCAGTTTATTATGTAAAGACCGTAGTATTTACTTAGGTTTTGTAGGGATGAAATTAGTTAATCCACATAAGGCACTCAACAGTGCCTGGCCTCTAAGTGTTTTGTGTGTTTACGATGGGTATTCTTGTCTGATTGTCCCCATTGACTGGGGGACGTAGGCCACATGGGCTGTTTTGTTATTTCTCCTCCAATGTTGGCATGTGAGAATTGGGTGTTGCCTGGTTAGGAACATATTTTGTTCCCTTCTAACTTCTTGTTTGTGTATACAATGTAAATGGAGGGGGTAAATTGGGAGGCAGAGACCATTTTGTGTAACTGGTCCCTGGATAACTTGGTGTCCATTGAGAGCCTTTGTATGGCTGGTACCCAACTGTGGGTCACATGCATAAATTACTTTGAGGGTCCTGTAGGCTTCCTCACTGGATTACTTCGACATGAGAGATGTCTTCCATCCTCCTAGCTTCTACCTCCAAAGACCCTACAGCCTCCTGCTACTGATGACAGGTGGACATCCCCTTTAAGCATCTTTTCCGCCTCATTGCCAGCAAACTAAAAGCTTTCAAGTGTTGAAATCTTAAAAGTAAAACCTTCAGAAAATCTCTCAACAGAAGTCTGAAATTTCAGTTTTTGAATATGAAGTCCACTTTAATAAGAAACATTCAGACCCACTCCTATACAGTGCCATTCTGGCATGGCAAAGATATTGGCCTAGGGCCATTTTTAAAGGAACCTTGCCCAAGAGAAGGGGCAAATGGTAGGGCAAGGTGACATTGTAAACACCTGGCCAAAGGGGCATTACTTATATGAGTGGAAAATCAGGTGAGAGAATCCTAGTGATGGGAAAGTCTCCAAAGAACTCACATTGTGTACCATCAGAGAATGTCACCTTTAAATACTGTTCAAGCCCAGAGAGAGCTGTGCCACTGTGAAATAATAAGAAACATATTTGGTCTCTGTCCTCCAGTTCCTGAAACAGCTGCTAAAACCCTGGTAAATTCCTGAGTGATGGAATGATAGAAGCATCTTTTAATAGTTGGTGTTAATCTATTGTTCCTGACCAAAGAGCTTCTAAGACCCTTCGAATCTCCAGAGAAATGTAATGTGTAATGTAATGTAATGTGCTAATGAATGACTGGTGGCTGGGGTCCCTAGACAGAATCAGGATACAGCTTTTTGCCAGAAAGACCAAGGCATGATTAGTGGGTTGAAACTTTCAACCCACCTCTCAACCTCTTGAACCTCCATATAAGCCCTAAATGAAGGGATTTGGAGACCTTCCAGGTTGGTGAACACATCCACATGGCTGGAGATTGGTACCCCCAAAACTCCATGGGGACAGAAACTCCTGTGTTTGGGACCCTTCTTCACATTATGTTCCTTATCATTTGGCTCTTCGATTGGATCTTTTGTAATTTTTTTTTTTTTATGGTAAGCCATTAATAGTAAGGACAATGTTTCCTTGAGTTTTGTGAGCTATTATAGCAAATTATCAAACTTGAGGGGGGAGTTGTGGAAAATCCTGATTTGTAGCCATTCAGATAAAAGTGTGAGTAACCTGGGGACCCACTACTTGTGACTGGCATTTGATGTGGTGAGATGGTCTTGTAGGACTGAACTTTTATTGTTGGACACCCAGTTGGTGTCTGAAGATAACTGGAAAATTGCTCAGTGTGAGGAACAGGGTTATCCTGTATCTCTAACTATTCCTTCCCCTTCATCTCCATCTCCAGTGCTCATTCTAGTGGGGCCAGAAACCACAGTTGATTCTGAAGTGCAAAGGAGAAGCCCAAGCCTTGGAAATAGAGGCACAACTTGCTGTTTCCTTTGCTGTTGTTGGCCTCTGGCTAAAAGTAGACAGTTAAGCGGGTGGAAGAAGCTTACCTTTAAATGAAGTTTGCAATTTTAACTATTACATGAGACTACAAAAATGTAAATGCTGTACTGAGAATGTCCTTGAGACTAGGTGTAACTTTTTGTTATTCAATGGTAACCAGAATAGCTTTAGGTTTTACATGAGATTTTGTTCAGTATCAGGGAGAAAGGAGTGGCATGGTTGGTTTTCAGGAGGTAGTTGTGGGAAAGGATATAGCTGCTTTGGATTGCACTCTTCTGTATCCCACTAATTCACAATCATGGTTACATGCCCTTAGTTTTAATTAGGTCTCATTGATATTTTTATTGTTATTGCTAATACTTGAAATGAGTCTTGTATTTCATTCTGCATATGACTAGCCAGCTATCTCAACACCATGTATTGAATAGGGAGTCCCTTCCATATTATTTTTGTTGACTTGTCAAAGATCAGATGGCTGGAGGTGTGCAGCTTTATTTTTGGGTTCTTGATTCTGTTTCATTGGTTTGTCTGTTTTTGAACCAGTACCATGCTGTTTTGGTTACTGTAGCCTTATAGTATAGTTTGAAGTTGGGTTGTACAATGCCTCTGGCTTTGTTCTTTTTGATATTGGTAGTTTGATAGGAACAGTGTAGAATCCGTAGATTGCTTTAGGCAGTATGGCCATTTTAACAATATTGGTTCTTGCTTCAGGAATTTGTGTGAATTCTCCCATTGTTTTCTAAAGTGAAATATATCTGGAAAAGACTGAGGCCTTGTCTGATTTTTATTATCCTCAGATAACTTGATCATTTTTTTTTGCTTGGAAGCTCATATGATTCTTCATTATCCTTGAAGTAGAGAAGTTTGCTAGATTATTCCTGGTATTTATGATTCTGGTTAGTTTTCCTCGAGATATGATGTCCCCTTTTAGTCTTTTTTCATTTCAGGATTTTTTTAAAAATTATGTTTCTAAATAAGTGTCCTGCTCTATCATTTCACTTTCTCCCTTTGGATAGCAAGTTATGCCTATGCCTTTCCCTTGCAACTGTCATTTTACTTATAATTCTTTTAAAATGTTTATTTCATTTTATTCACTTCCTCATTTCTCTTTGTAGTCCCTTCTGCATTTTCAGCTCTGTCCTTCTCCATATATAATCCTTATAATTTTGTGTTTATTTCTCTCATGGTTCCACTACAGTACCACCTTCCTTGTCGCCCCTACCCCCAAATTATCAAATTCTGCTAGTCATGTTCCATCTCATCCTAATTTTTCCTCTATCTCTACCCTAAGTTTTTTCATCTCTGCATTGTGTTCTTGTTTTATAGAGCCATTTTTTTAGGTTTTAAATATTCATGGTAAAAAGTTTAACAGTATTTATCTGCCTCAGGGCCAAAGGTTTCTGGTGAGGGTTATTTTTCTATTTTTTTTTGTTTTTTCTCTTGCAATCCTTTCAGTGGATCTTATTTATCCTGTTTTGCTTTCCTTTTGATTACTCATCTTTGAAAGAGATAAATTTTTCCCATACTGGCTGTTGCAGGATGATTAATTTGGGGAGAGTTGAAGACCATGTTCTAGACTAGATGGAATTTTTATCATCCAGCATTTTTTTTTTTCTGTGTGAGTTTGTTTAAACTTGACTTTTCCCAAGACAAAGTAAACAGGCAGTTGGTAAACTTTTTACTACTATTCTCTTTTCAAAATGGCAGCCACTACTTACAAATAGCTCATCTGGGGAGCTTTATCATCTCTGCTTCTCGGAGCCATATCCAGTCCAGTGAAGCTTGTACTTACCTGTGTACCCTGCTCTTCCTTTGTGAAAACGGACTTAAATTTTTGTACGTTGACATATATCCTTTCGGGTTCAAGACATGAATGCTGGCAACTGCCTCTTAAATCTGAAAAGTTCAAGGAGAATTAAGATTTGCTATACTTACTAAGTAAATCTTAGTTTGATTTACTAAGCTCTGTCTCTGCTCTCCATTTCACATCTTCAGACATATAACTTCATCTCTACTGTTTTTGGCAGCCCTTTCATATATATTTGAAGTTTGGGGTTTTATCTGTACTCTAGTTCCACTGAAAGTCAAGTTTGCATTTGTTTCCTTTTCTCCTTAATTGAAGTGTTTTGCAAAACACAGTTCTCAGATATATGCATTATAATTACTTGGAGTATTTATTAAAAATTCAGATTCCCAAATGTGATGGCTAATATTGAGTGTCAACTTGATTGGATCGAAGGAGGCAAAGTGGTGTTCCTGGGTGTGTCTGTGAGGGGTTTGTCAAAGGAGATTAACATTTAAGTCAGTGAGCTGGGAGATCCAGACCCACCCTCAGTCTGGGTGGGCACCATTTAAATGCTGCCAGAGTGGCTAGGATAAAGTAGGCAGAAGAACATGGAAGGGACTAGACTTGTTGAGTCTTCTGGCCTTTATCTTTCTCCTATGCTGGATGCTTTCTGCCCTCAAACATCAGACTCCAAGTTCTTCAACTTTTGGACTCTTGCATTTATGCCAGTGGTTTTCCAGGGGCTCTTGGGCCTTTGGCCACAGACTGAAGGGCTAGGCTGTCAGCCCGCTACTTTTGACGTTTTGGGACTTTGACTGATGCACTACTGATTTTCTTGCTTCTCAACTTGCAAATGGCCTGTGATGGTACCTTACCTTGTGATTGTGTGAGTCAATTCTCCTTAATAAACTGCCTCTCGAATATTCATGTATCCTATTAATTCTGTCCCTCTAGAGAGCCATAATATTCCAAGGTTTTTTCCAAGGCTTGCTAATTCAGAGCCTCTTAAGCTGGCTTTCAAGATTCAAAATTTTTAATAAGTACCCATTATGATTTTTACATACATGGAATTTGATAATCACTATTTTAGTGAATACATTTTAAAGAGGTAACTTTCTCCATCGAATGTGGTTTTCAAAACATCTGCTACCTAACACATTTCATAATGTAATTTCTACACCATTGTTTTGTCTTTGTTTTACTCTATACTGTATAGAACCAAGATTCTACATATGATTACTTTCTTATTTTCCAAGTCTATAAAAATCTGCAGAGGCTTCAATTCACTTTGGGTGTATCAGTCCATATACCATGCATATTTTTAAATCTTATCCATTGTCTAAAATTCAGAAAGTTTTCCCATCTTCTTGATTTGTCTCAATACCCAGTGAGTGATGACTTCAAATATAAATATTGGCAGCTGTGAGAGCTATATAACATATCCAAGTCTCTTGAGCACCCCTTAAAGAACTTGTAAGATTTACTTAGTATGTATAGCAGGTCTTAATTCTCCCAAGTTAAACCTCTTGTGGCCAGCTTATTGGAGCTGTGAAAATGGAGATGCTTTACTGAGAGTGGAAAGGGAATTTGTAATTGTCTTTCATCTCCCTTGCCTACCATTCCAAATATGACAGCAAGGACTGGGAATTTCAAGAGTAAAGAAGGTGGCATTTTGTGTTTCAGATGCCTGGATTTTTGTCACACTCAGTTTCCTGTGAGCTGATCCCTTTCATGCTGTTTAGAGGTTGACTTCAAAATGACAACTAATTAAAAGTAGAAAATTTAGTATCTTTTGAACATGAGTACTTCTTTAGAGATGAGAGAGGTAGATGCCCTAGATTTAAAATGATTTACTTTTAACTCTTTGGCCAAATTGAGCATCATCGTGGGTTACTAATAAATACAACACACAGTTTTCTATAAAGATATATCTTAATTTCCTTTCTGGATCTAACAAAGTGGTGTGTCTCTGTCCCCAGGGTGTTTTTCCCATGGACATTAATATGATCTGAATATTAACTCAAAGAAAATACTTTGGAGGTCTTTGGAAGGGTATGTATCGGTTTAAATCTTAGATAACAGAGCTCAATGCTACCAAGGCTATAGCATATTGAAAAGCATTTAATTAAACAATTTTCTCCAAATGGTTGTCAGGTTTTAATTTTTTAGCCTTATGATTTTTGACTATCAGTGAATACAGCCAATGTGCAGCAGAGTTTCCCTGACTTAGCCAAGGTGTTTGCTAGTGGGTAAGGGCACAAGGCAGGGTCAATGCCACAGATGAAGCAATCTCCCCTAAAGCGGCTTTTGAAGTGACATTTGTGGAAGGTAAATGTTGCTGCCTATTGCTAGCAACCCTTGAGAACAATAGTTCGACCTGACATACATAAAATGTTTAGGTTAAAACACAATTTTATATAGAAACACTTAGGGCAACCATGCCTTGGGCCAAGAAAAGCAATATAGTGTGCAATATATGGTTCCTTTTGCTAATGGCAGTGAGGGTTAGCATTCAAAGAACAGTTATGATTGAAATTGTTCTGTTATGCACACAAATCATAAAAGGTGGATAAGAGAAGGGTGTTAACATCTAGAATGCCAGCTATGTACCAGATATAAAAATTAGGACCCTTTCATATTTCATTGTATGACATCTTTACTTTTCCCAAGTCAAAGTAAACAACCATTTGTTAGGATTCACATTTAAGTGACATAAAAACTGAGAAGAGTTAAGAGGCCAAGTCACTTAGGTTGTAAGTGGTAGAGTTGGGGTTTGTATCCAGGCAGGATTGGCTAGAAAGATACCTCACAAATCCTTCACTGTCCTTTTACCACCTGTCTGCTTCCTCACAGGGATATTTGGACCAAGTTTGAAAATGTATCAAAATACCTTGAACTTTCTGCAGTGTTCTGCATGTTGGTCATCTTTGTTTATTTCTTTGGCAAGAATCGTAGTATAATATGCATAATCAGTACATGTACATTTGTAGAAATAGTTTGGCAGAATTCTTACCCTGAGTAGTGAAAAAGATTCTGGTCTTTTGATTCAGAAAGAATCCAAAGGGAACTGTCCTTGAGCAAGTTACCTTGTAAACGTCAGTTTTCTCTACTGTAAAATGGTAATGATGATCATATCAGAGTATCATACCATTACCATAATACCAACCTTTAAGATTGTGGAATGAATTAGAAATATGTAAAGAGTCTAGAACAGTGTCTAGCATACAACGGGAGCTTAAAAAATTACTATTACTGTTACTATTGACATGCATGAGAATTCATTGAACACTATGCTGCTGTACCCTTTGTGAACAATTACTGAGCCTCTAAGTCTTATACACCTGTTTTTACACTACAAATATTCTCAGATAATGATACCAATTGGGTATGGTAATGGCAATTCAAATATTCTTTACTTACCTATATAGTAAGCCAGTGAAAATTTCAAGACAAAAATTGCTTGTGTATATTTTCTGCAAGAATTCAGATACTTTTATAATGGTGAATTCTGCCTAGTTTCATGAAGAGATTTTCATTTAAGTTAATTTGACTTTCAAACATTTACAATAGAATATTAATATAAAGAACAATAAATACCTATCAGATTTATCAGATTGATGGATATTAAGATTTTGTCACATTTATTTTTGTCCTTTTGTTTTTTACCCCCATTTTTGCAGTATGTTAAGGAAAACCCCAGATACGTTATTCCTATGGCTTTCAAAATGCATCTATATAAGGGCAGTTTCTTCCATATGACAATATTATAGCACATCCAACAAAACTAGTAGTAATTTTTTGGTGTTATTCAATATTCAGTCCACTATCAAATTATTCCAGTTGTCCCAAAGACTAGGAAAATATTGCCTTAACATAACATATTAACTTAACTAAATGCAACCTGTGGGACTTGTGTTAAGTCTCTTAAGCATTTTTGTTTTTGAATCTAGAGCAGCCTCTTTTCCCCTAAGGCCCCTTCTTTTCATGTCATTGATTTGTGCAGAAACTGGGTCACATTCTGCGGAATGTGCCACATTCTGGATCTGTGTCTTTACTTCCTTGTGACTTTAACTTGTTTTCTCTATTTCTCTCTTTCTTACAAATGGAAGTTAGCTCTATACTAGAGGCTTGATTATATTTAGGTGCAACTTTTTTTGGCCAAAGATATTCAAAGATGATTCTAGGTGTTTCATAAAGAGGCCACAGTAGCTGGCTGTCCTAGTTTTCGGGATGCTGAAATTGAGTAGTTCAAGGTACTGACAGACTTCTGTTGAAAGTCATTGTTGGATATTATTTCATTAGCAGATACAAAGTGGTGCATATCTCAATTCTATTTCTTTTTTCAAAGCAAAGTTTTATTGAGCAGTAATTGACATACAACAAACTGCACAGATTTAAAATACATAATTTGAAATGTTGACGTAGGTACACCTGTGAAACTATTATCACACACAAGAAAATGAGCCTATTCATCACCCTTAAACATTTCCTCATGCTTCTCCATAATCCTTCTCAATCCCGTTTTCTACCCCTGTTCCCAGGCGACCTGATCTGCTTTCTCATTTGTATATTTCTTATTTTTCTCTAATACTCATAAGTTGAAATCGTGGTTTATAACATAAAAATAATTTTAGAAAAATGAGGCTGGGTGCAGTAGCTCACGCCTGTTATCCCAGCACTTTGGGAGGCAAGGGTGGGCAGGTCACTTGAGATCAGGAATTCAAGACTAGCCTGGCCAACATGGTAAAACCGTGTTTCTACTAAAAATACAAAAATTAGCTGGGCCTGGTGGTGAGTGCCTGTAATCCCAACTACTCAGGAGGCTGAGGCAGGAGAATCACTTGAACCCAGGAAGCCCAGGGTTCTGGGCCACTACACTCTAGCTTGGGTGACAGAGCGAGAATCTGTCTCAAACAAACCCACAACAAAGAAAATGATTTGTCATTCAGGGTGATCATTTTAGAAGTTAAAATTTTTGTCATTCAGGGTGATCATTTTAGAAGTTAAAATTTTCTACTTTGTTACACGTGAAGAACATTACATTTTTTGTTAACTGGGTAATATGTCATTGATACAGGAAGCAACAGGGGAATGAACTGGCTCTAGAGCTTCCCAACACTAGTTAGGCTTTAGCTTTTCCCCATGAAAGTTATTTGACAAACATTTCTTTTTCCCCTACAACTTTTATAGATCTTTAGAATTCAAAAGGTAATATTAACTGGATTAGTTTATTAATTTCTCTTAACTATTCAGGCCTAACTGCTTGTATTACAATAAAATATATAATTGCTATCATCTACACAAAGTTTTTCCCCTTTATTGAAACTGTAAGAGTGAGTTATTTTTTCCTTCTAGTTCTCAGATTTTAATTTATCTGTAGCTAACTAACTACCTTATGAAGAGCAGAGTACAATGTGTTATCTTTCTTCCTCATTTGCAAGGCACGTGAATTGTGGAGTAGAGATACCTGATTCAGTAGGACCAATGACTTTTAGGCAGTTCACCTCAATTCTTAGCACAAGGAATACATTATAATCAAATGTTGGCTCATATAGATTGTGGTGCTATCCTGGAAAGGCAGAAACTTGGTAAGCAGCAAATGAAATGCTGCAACTATTGAAAAAGATGGGTCAGGTGTGGTGACTCACACCTGTAACCCCAGCACTTTGGGAGGCCGAGGTGGGTGGATCACTTTAGGTCAGGAGTTTGAGACCAGCCTGGCCAATGTAGTGAAACCCTGTTTATACTAAAATTACAAAAATTAGCCAGTCATGGTGGCATGTGCCTATAATCCCAGCTACTTGGGAGGCTGAGGCAGGAGAATTGCTGGAGCCCAGGAAGCGGCGGTTGCAGTGGGCTGAGATTACGCCACTGCACTCCAACCTGGGTGACAGAGTGAGATTCCATCTCAAAAAATAAATAAATAAATAAATAAATAAATAAATAAATAAATCTCACAGTGAAATAGAAAACAAGTAATTTCAAAATCAGTGCAGCGTGAATGTGATGACCGCTAAATTTTTAAAATTCCTCAAACTCATTTTTTAGACTAAGCAGACCAACAAGAATAATAAATGAAAATACTCATGAATATAGCAACAAATTGATGGGAAATTCTTGCTAAATGCCAGAATGGGTGGCCAAATTACCAACAGCAATGGGAACTATATAAGATGAATAGCTTTGTTGCAGTGAAGAACAAAAAATGAAAAAGCAAAAATGCCAAAAATATTACTCCTATACCTTAACTGACTACATGGTTACTCTCTAGCTCCTGGTAATGCTTTTTTTTTTTTTTGTCCTAAAGTCTATTTGTCTGATGTAAATATCACTTAACAATTTCTATCATTACGTATCTCATATATCATCCACTTTATTTTCAACATTTATGTATCCATGCATTTTAGATGTGACTTATAAAAAGGGAATATGGCTGGAAGCAGGACAGATAGTATTATTCCACATGGACATACTGGTTATGACCAGTGTAGTTCTATTAGTTGGTAAATCCACTCTGGTCAGTACCTGTACTACACCAAATGTCAAATATTTGCAATATCCCTAGCTGAATTTTATTTTTTAGTGCAATATAACAATCTTTGTCATTCGACTAGAGAGCTAAGTCCATTTATATTTGTTATGATTAATAATTGTTTTCTACCATCTTATGTGGCTTATATTTATCTCACTGTTTTATTTTGAGGCCTTTGCTTGGTATCATTTTGCTGAATATTCTCTAGACTTTCATTTCTGATGCTTCATTTTCTTATTTAGTTTGTGATTTTTGTCTATGAGCTGATTATTTTTCTTAGATGTTTCTTGGAGAAATGCTTTCAGAAACAGGGTGAGGTTTATTGCTCCAAAGAGGATGTATGTTTTCTACTGCCTGTCAATTGTAGCTACTACCCACCTGTGACTACTTCAGTTTCAGCTAAACTCTCTGAAGTATTTTGGATTACACAAGTAGAGTGAATTCAGGCTGCAAAACATTGTAAAGACCAATAAATCTCAAGGGAGACTTATTTTCCCTTTATTCACAGAAATAGCCTATTTCCTCTTTGATATTTTATGATCAACCAAATAATTCCTACCCCTGTCCCATCCCCTCCAAAATGTCCATTTCCTAACCACTGGAACCTATTAATATTACTTTATATGGCAAAAGGAATTTTGCAGGTGTGATTATGTTAAGGATCTTGAGATGGATAAATTATCCTGGGTTAAATGGATGGGCCCAATGTAATCACAATGGACCTTATAAAAGGGATACAAGAAGTTAGAGTGATGTGAGAATGGAGCCACAAGCCAACGAATAGAGTAGGTCTCTAGAGGTTGAAAAAAGCAATGTCTTTAGACTCCTTGGGCTGCCTTAAACTATCAGAGGCTGGGTGGCTTAAACAAATAAATGTATTTTCTCATAGTTTTGGGTCCTAAAAGTTCTAGATCAAGGTTCTTGCCTGTTTAGTTCCTGGTCAGAACCATCATCCTGGCTTGTAAATGACCACCTTCTTGCTAAGTCCTTGCATGGCCTTCTCTTGGCACATGATCTTTTCCTTTCTCTTCCTCTTCTAACTCCACAAGCCCTATCAGAAGAAGACCCACCCTTATGACCTCACTCAACTTTAATTATGTCTTAAAGATTTTATTTTCAAATATAGTCAACATGATTTTTTAGGGGGGGGGCGGCAGGGAGGGAACAGTTCAATCCACAGCAAGCAAGGAAAAAAATTCTTCCCTGAAGCTTCCAGAAGGAGTGCAGCCTGTCAAAACCTTGATTTTTGATTTCTGGCCTCTCGACTTGTAAGATAATAAGTTAGTGATGTTAAGTAACTAAGTTTGTGGTAACCTGTTACAGCAGTGATAGGAAATTAATACATTCCTTTTGAAGTTTTTTGGTGACCTTTCAATGTAAGATGAGTGACCTTTGGAATTCCACCTTTTCTAGGAAAACATGATAGTCTTCTATGAAACTACCCACTTTGGGTGGTTTGGCTCTACCCTCTGGTGCTCTGTATAGCTGCCAGTGGGGAGCTAGCAGGTCCAGAGCTTGGCAGAAGCCTTTGTGGTGGAAAGTTGCTTTGGTACCCTCACTCGCCCCACCTCCCAGTCATTCTTTTTTTTTTTGGTTCCTATATATTTTCTCTTTCTGACAGCTCATCAGTGCCTTTTACAGATCAAGTTTTAAATATTTTATCCAGCATTTTAGCTGTTTCAATCATGTGGGGTTTTCAGAGTGTGAAGTCTGTCATAATGCTGGAAATGGAAGTCTGGGGAGCCTTTCACAATTACCTTCCTAAAGTATTCCTCCCACTGCACGGCAGGGTGCACAGATGTCATCAATTTCTATCTTTCTTATTGGCCCTCTGGAGCCTGGAAGTTCCCTAAAGCCAGAATTTCTCAGTCAACTTATTATCTCAGGAGAGTGAGAACTTAAATACTAATGATTTATATCATGGGCTCCTTAGGGACTGTTTTTCTAAACAATTCATTATCTACTATTCATAAAGTATTTCCTTGGAGGGAAGAATTTGGCTGCCAAGTTGTACTTGAGGAAATGGCTATTGAAACTGACCCTGTTTATACTCTTGTGTCATAATTATCTGGTGGATAGTTCTTAAAGCTTTTAGTAGTTTTCTTCTTTTTAATCTTCAGAATGCAAAGAAGTCTGGAATAAGGACATGAGTTGCATCTGCTGTTACTGTTCCTCTCTTAGAAGATTTTTATTTTCCTTTTTTCAGTGTGTAGATTCTCAGCTAATTTACTCAGGACTTCTCTGTGTTTAACTCTGTCAAGAAAAAATAACCCTGAAAATAATAGAAGGAAATGTTGTGGCAAGGGATGGGATGAGGGGCAGAAACTCAATCAGCTAGATGATTGTTTTTCTTATCCCACCTTGAATCATCTCTATTAACAAGGAGAGCTTAGTTTCTTTTCATATCCAGCATACTACAGAGCCAAGCACATTACTGCTAAGAGCTACATTTCATGTTTTTTTTTTTTTTTTTTTTGCCCATAACAGTATTTATTTTGTAATAGCTTTAATAAAGAAGTCATTGTGGTTGACTCACAGATAATGTGTTTTTTTTTTAAATTTATTTATTATTATTATACTTTAAGTTGTAGGGTACATGTGCATAACTTGCAGGTTTGTTACATATGTATACTTGTGCCATGTTGCTGTGCTGCACCCATCAACTCGTCATTTACATCAGGTATAACTCCCAATGCAATCTCTCCCCCCTCCCCCCTCCCCATGATAGGCCCCGGTGTGTGATGTTCCCCTTCCTGAGTCCGAGTGATCTCATTGTTCAGTTCCCACCTATGAGTGAGAACATGCGGTGTTTGGTTTTCTGTTCTTGTGATAGTTTGCTAAGAATGATGGTTTCCAGCTGCATCCATGTCCCTACAAAGGACACAAACTCATCCTTTTTGATGGCTGCATAGTATTCCATGGTATATATGTGCCACATTTTCTTAATCCAATCTGTCACTGATGGACATTTGGGTTGATTCCAAGTCTTTGCTATTGTGAATAGTGCTGCAATAAACATACGTGTGCATGTGTCTTTAGAGCAGCATAATTTATAATCCTTTGGGTATATACCCAGTAATGGGATGGCTGGGTCATATGGTACATCTAGTTCTAGATCCTTGAGGAATCGCCATACTGTTTTCCATAATGGTTGAACTAGTTTACAATCCCACCAACAGTGTAAAAGTGTTCCTATTTCTCCACATCCTCTCCAGCACCTGTTGTTTCCTGACTTTTTAATGATCGCCATTCTAACTGGTGTGAGATGGTATCTCATTGTGGTTTTGATTTGCATTTCTCTGATGGCCAGTGATGAGCATTTTTTCATGTGTCTGTTGGCTGTATGAATGTCTTCTTTTGAGAAATGTCTGTTCATATCCTTTGCCCACTTTTTGATGGGGTTTGTTTTTTTCTTGTAAATTTGTTTGAGTTCTTTGTAGGTTCTGGATATTAGCCCTTTGTCAGATGAGTAGATTGCAAAAATTTTCTCCCATTCTGTAGGTTGCCTGTTCACTCTGATGGTAGTTTCTTTTGCTGTGCAGAAGCTCTTTAGTTTAATGAGATCCCATTTGTCAATTTTGGCTTTTGCTGCCGTTGCTTTTGGTGTTTTAGACATGAAGTCTTTGCCCATGCCTATGTCCTGAATGGTACTACCTAGGTTTTCCTCTAGGATTTTTATGGTATTAGGTCTAACATTTAAGTCTCTAATCCATCTTGAATTTTCATATAAGGAGTAAGGAAAGGATCCAGTTTCAGCTTTCTACTTATGGCTAGCCAATTTTCCCAGCACCATTTATTAAATAGGGAATCCTTTCCCCATTTCTTGTTTCTCTCAGGTTTGTCAAAGATCAGATGGCTATAGATGTGTGGTATTATTTCTGAGGACTCTGTTCTGTTCCATTGGTCTATATCTCTGTTTTGGTACCAGTACCATGCTGTTTTGGTTACTGTAGCCTTGTAGTATAGTTTGAAGTCAGGTAGCGTGATGCCTCCAGCTTTGTTCTTTTGACTTAGGATTGTCTTGGAGATGCGGGCTCTTTTTTGGTTCCATATGAACTTTAAAACAGTTTTTTCCAATTCTGTGAAGAAACTCATTGGTAGCTTGATGGGGATGGCATTGAATCTATAAATTACCTTGGGCAGTATGGCCATTTTCATGATATTGATTCTTCCTATCCATGAGCATGGTATGTTCTTCCATTTGTTTGTGTCCTCTTTGATTTCACTGAGCAGTGGTTTGTAGTTCTCCTTGAAGAGGTCCTTTACATCCCTTGTAAGTTGGATTCCTAGGTATTTTATTCTCTTTGAAGCAATTGTGAATGGAAGTTCATTCCTGATTTGGCTCTGTTTGTCTGTTACTGGTGTATAAGAATGCTTGTGATTTTTGCACATTAATTTTGTATCCTGAGACTTTGCTGAAGTTGCTTATCAGCTTAAGGAGATTTTGGGCTGAGACAATGGGGTTTTCTAAATATACAATCATGTCATCTGCAAACAGGGACAATTTGACGACTTCTTTTCCTAACTGAATACCCTTGATTTCTTTCTCTTGCCTAATTGCCCTAGCCAGAACTTCCAACACTATGTTGAATAGGAGTGGTGAGAGAGGACATCCCTGTCTTGTGCCGGTTTTCAAAGGGAATGCTTCCAGTTTTTGCCCATTCAGTATGATATTGGCTGTGGGTTTGTCATAAATAGCTCTTATTATTTTGAGGTACGTTCCATCACTACCGAATTTATTGAGTGTTTTTAGCATGAAGGGCTGTTGAATTTTGTCAAAAGCCTTTTCTGCATCTATTGAGATAATCATGTGGTTCTTGTCTTTGGTTCTGTTTATATGCTGGATTATGTTTATTGATTTGCGAATGTTGAACCAGCCTTGCATCCCAGGGATGAAGCCCACTTGATCATGGTGGATAAGCTTTTTGATGTGTTGCTGAATCCGGTTTGCCACTATTTTGTTGAGGATTTTTGCATCGATGTTCATCAGGGATATTGGTCTAAAATTCTCTTTTTTTGTTGTGTCTCTGCCAGGCTTTGGTATCAGGATGATGTTGGCCTCATAAAATGAGTTAGGGAGGATTCCCTCTTTTTCTATTGATTGGAATAGTTTCAGAAGGAATGGTACCAACTCCTCCTTGTACCTCTGGTAGAATTCAGCTGTGAATCCATCTGGTCCTGGACTTTTTTTGGTTGGTAGGCTATTAATTATTGCCTCAATTTCAGAGCCTGCTATTGATCTATTCAGGGATTCAACTTCTTCCTGATTTAGTCTTGGAAGAGTGTAAGTGTCCAGGAAATTATCCATTTCTTCTAGATTTTCCAGTTTATTTGCGTAGAGGTGTTTATAGTATTCTCTGATGGTAGTTTGTATTTCTGTGGGGTCGGTGGTGATATCCCCTTTATCATTTTTTATTGCGTCGATTTGATTCTTCTCTCTTTTCTTCTTTATTAGTCTGGCTAGTGGTCTGTCAATTTTGTTCTTTTCAAAAAACCAACTCCTGGATTCATTGATTTTTTGGAGAGTTTTTTGTGTCTCTATCTCCTTCAGTTCTGCTCTGATCTTAGTTATTTCTTGCCTTCTGCTAGCTTTCGAATGTGTTTGCTCTTGCTTCTCTAGTTCTTTTAATTGTGATGTTAGAGTGTCAATTTTAGATCTTTCCTGCTTTCTCTTGTGGGCATTTAGTGCTATAAATTTCCCTCTACACACTGCTTTAAATGTGTCCCAGAGATTCTGGTATGTTGTGTCTTTGTTCTCATTGGTTTCAAAGAACATCTTTATTTCTGCCTTCATTTCGTTATGTACCCAGTAGTCATTCAGGAGCAGGTTGTTCAGTTTCCATGTAGTTGAGCGGTTTTGATTGAGTTTCTTAGTCCTGAGTTCTAGTTTGATTGCACTGTGGTCTGAGAAGACGGTTTGTTATAATTTCTGTTCTTGTACATTTGCTGAGGAGTGCTTTACTTCCAATTATGTGGTCGATTTTGGAGTAAGTACGATGTGGTGCTGAGAAGAATGTATATTCTGTTGATTTGGGGTGGAGAGTTCTATAGATGTCTATTAGGTCTGCTTGCTGCAGAGATGAGTTCAATTACTGGATATCCGTGTTAACTTTCTGTCTCGTTGATCTGTCTAATGTTGACAGTGGAGTGTTGAAGTCTCCCATTATTATTGTATTGGAGTCTAAGTCTCTTTGTAAGTCTCTAAGGACTTGCTTTATGAATCTGGGTGCTCCTGTATTGGGTGCATATATATTTAGGATAGTTAGCTCTTCCTGTTGAATTGATCCCTTTACCATTATGTAATGGCCTTCTTTCTCTCTTTTGATCTTTGATGGTTTAAAGTCTGTTTTCTCAGAGACTAGTATTGCAACCCCTGCTTTTTTTTGTTCTCCATTTGCTTGGTAAATCTTCCTCCATCCCTTTATTTTGAGCCTATGTATGTCTCTGCGTGTGAGATGGGTCTCCTGAATACAGCAGACTGATGGGTCTTGACTCTTTATCCAGTTTGCCAGTCTGTGTCTTTTAATTGGAGCATTTAGTCCATTTACATTTAAGGTTAAGATTGTTATGTGTGAACTTGATCCTGTCATTATGATATTAACTGGTTATTTTGCTCGGTAGTTGATGCAGTTTCTTCCTAGCCTCGATGGTCTTTACATTTTGGCATGTTTTTGCAATGGCTGGTACCTGTTGTTCCTTTCCATGTTTAGTGCTTCCTTCAGGGTCTCTTGTAAGGCAGGCCTAGTGGTGTCAAAATCTCTAAGCATTTGCTTATCTGTAAAGGATTTTATTTCTCCTTCACTTATGAAACTTAGTTTGGCTGGATATGAAATTCTGGGTTGAAAATTCTTTTCTTTAAGAATGTTGAATATTGGCCCCCACTCTCTTCTGGCTTGGAGAGCTTCTGCCGAGAGATCTGCTGTTAGTCTGATGGGCCTCCCTTTGTGGGTAACCCGACCTTTCTCTCTGGCTGCCCTTAAGATTTTTTCCTTCATTTCAACTTTGGTGAATCTGGCAATTATGTGTCTTGGAGTTGCTCTTCTCGAGGAGTATCTTTGTGGCGTTCTCTGTATTTCCTGGATTTGAATGTTGGCCTGCCCTACTAGGTTGGGGAAGTTCTCCTGGATGATATCCTGATGAGTGTTTTCCAACTTGGTTCCATTTTCCCCCTCACTTTCAGGCACCCCAATCAGACGTAGATTTGGTCTTTTTACATAATCCCATACTTCTTGCAGGCTTTGTTCATTTCTTTTTCTTCTTTTTTCTTTTGGTTTCTCTTCTCGCTTCATTTCATTCATTTGATCCTCAATCGCTGATACTCTTTCTTCCAGTTGATCGAGTCGGTTACTGAAGCTTGTGCATTTGTCACGTATTTCTCGTGTCATGGTTTTCATCTCTTTCATTTCATTTATGACCTTCTCTGCATTAATTACTCTAGCCATCAATTCTTCCACTTTTTTTTTCAAGATTTTTAGTTTCTTTGCGCTGGGTACGTAATTCCTCCTTTAGCTCTGAGAAATTTGATGGACTGAAGCCTTCTTCTCTCATCTCGTCAAAGTCATTCTCCGTCCAGCTTTGATCCGTTGCTGGCGATGAGCTGCGCTCCTTTGCCGGGGGAGATGCGCTCTTATTTTTTGAATTTCCAGCTTTTCTGCCCTGCTTTTTCCCCATCTTTGTGGTTTTATCTGCCTCTGGTCTTTGATGATGGTGATGTACTGATGGGGTTTTGGTGTAGGTGTCCTTCCTGTTTGATAGTTTTCCTTCTAACAGTCAGGACCCTCAGCTGTAGGTCTGTTGGAGATTGCTTGAGGTCCACTCCAGACCCTGTTTGCCTGGGTATCAGCAGCAGAGGCTGCAGAAGATAGAATATTTCTAAACAGCGAGTGTACCTGTCTGATTCTTGCTTTGGAAGCTTCCTCTCAGGGGTGTACTCCACCCTCTGAGGTGTGGGGTGTCAGACTGCCCCTAGTGGGGGATGTCTCCCAGTTAGGCTACTCAGGGGTCAGGGACCCACTTGAGCAGGGAGTCTGTCCCTTCTCAGATCTCAACCTCTGTGTTGGGAGATCTACTGCTCTCTTCAAAGCTGTCAGACAGAGTCGTTTGCATCTGCGGAGGTGTCTGCTGCGTTTGTTATTGCCCTGTCCCCAGAGGTGGAGTCTACAGAGACAGGCAGGTTTCCTTGAGCTGCTGTGAGCTCCACCCAGTTCGAGCTTCCCAGCAGCTTTGTTTACCTACTTAAGCCTCAGCAATGGCGGGCGCCCCTCCCCCAGCCTCGCTGCTGCCTTGCTGGTAGATCACAGACTGCTGTGCTACCAATGAGGGAGGCTCCGTGGGTGTGGGACCCTCCCGGCCAGGTGTGGGATATGATCTCCTGGTGTGCCTGTTTGCTTAAAGCGCAATATTGGGGTGGGAGTTACCTGATTTTCCAGGTGTTGTGTGTCTCAGTTCCCCTGGCTAGGAAAAGGGATTCCCTTCCCCCTTGCGCTTCCCAGGTGAGGCAATGCCTCGCCCTGCTTCACCTCTCGCTGGTCGGGCTGCAGCAGCTGACCAGCACCGATCGTCCGGCACTCCCCAGTGAGATGAACCCCGTACCTCAGTTGAAAATGCAGAAATCACCGGTCTTCTGTGTGGCTCGCGCTGGGAGTTGGAGACTGGAGCTGTTCCTATTCGGCCATCTTGCTCCGCCCAGATAATGTTTTTTAAAAAGTACATTTTCTATAAGGATGTCAAGACAAGCCACTAAAATGCTTGAGATATAGAGAATAAAACCTATTAATAGTTCAGTGGAGTCAGAATGTTCCCGTTTTAAATAGAAGTGGCAAAGCCCAAATATTTGATGTTAGATTGTAGGGTTTAGCAATATAAATTAGAAACATGGAAACAATGTAAATGAATATACGTTTTTGAATTCTGAGGGTTTTCTCTGTGGGAATCAGGGTTATTAGAATACAGGCTACAGTTAGAGTGTATTTATGTCAGTGAAATTTGGGGGAACCCAAATGTGGAGTTAGTTTTACCATAATCATCAGAAAAGTGACTACATTCTTAGTTTATTACATATTGATGAAGCATTTTGAAAAATTGCTGCTGTGTCAACTATGTTTAGTTGTTCTGAAAAACTACATGATATAGTTATTGGCTTCTAATCTTGTTTTGTAGTGAATATGAGATTTTATGTAAAAATTTTGATTTTTTTTTTGAAGGCATTATTTTGCAATTTACTCTCACTGAAAGAGAATCGTTTTTTACTGGAGAGAATTAGTTTCCTGAATTGTTTCTTTTACATTATATTATTTTCTATGAATCTACCTTGCCCTTTAGATGGTTTTTTATTTCTCAACTAAGTGGCTCTATTTTTAGTATTTTGTGATGCTGAACACTACGATACTCAAACATATTTTACTGCTTGTTTGGGAAAATGTTTTGTTATATCCATTTTGACTTGTGGTAATCAGCACTGAAGGCAGTAGTCAAGAAAAGGCTTTAGATAATTTCAGTATAATGTTTTCACTACTTTTTATATGACATCCTCAGTACAGTTTAAATTTTATTTATCCTTGAACTGTTTTTGCACACTGAGCACGTGTCTTTGCCTGAAGCTGGTGTAGCTAGTCAAGAAGTGTGAGTTAAACTATAAATTGTTCCTTCCAGTGTGCATTACTATGTAATTCTATTTGGTAAATTTCAGATAATGGTATGAACTTCCCAAAGATATTTGACTCCCACTGTCATCTCAATGATGAATAATTGTGTTACAGTGAGAGCACCTTCACCAAACTCTGCTCCTTCACCCAACTCTGCTCCTTCACCCAGCCCACTGACTTACCCAGGCCCTCTGTTCTTCAGTAAGGCATTGTCTGATGCTCCCTGGTGTTAACCCCGCATAGCAGTGCGTTGTATATCAGCACATCCACTTCTACTCTTATCTACTCTTTTATACCTACCAAGAATCATTTTGGCTGTTCAAGGGTACAGTCTTGATTTCCAAAGATAAAGAGAAAAGGGGTACACTCTTTTTAAAGACATATTACTTGCAAAGGGAATATAATTATTCCAACATTGGGCTTTGCTTTCTCATCAGCAATAGGGAAAGTTAGAAGACAGTTAAAAATATACTGTTGAAATGGAAGGCCTTTAACCCAATAATCTTAGGCAGTGAAGCTATCATTCATTTATGAGGGTAAAAAAAAACATTTTTGGACATGGAAAGATTCAGCATGTACCATGAACTCTACCTAAAGAAAATACTGAGGAATTTAACCAAATGACAATTAATTCAGAACAGATTTCAAGATAGGGGAAGTAAGGAAAAGAGGAAAGCATTGTGAGCAATGACTCTTGCTAAATATACATGGTTAGATCTAAAGTGGGCTTTTGAAATAGAGGTAAGAATTCTTGACACATCAGATTATGCTGTAAGGGATATAAGTTATTATTCAACTGCATTTCACTAATAATTAGGTTTTTAAGCCCAAGAGGTGGACAGAATGGGAAATACACATTCTTTTTTCCGTAAATATTTTTAAAGCACGTGCTATATGCTTTGCTTTAGGCACTGAAGTAGACAAGCTCACAATTTTATATATCCATTCTAGTAGAGAACAGATAACATATAACACAGGTAAACAAGATAATTTGAATATTAAGTACTATGAAGGATTTTAAAATAAGGTAATTGTGTAGCAGTTGAGGTGAAGGGTAGTACCTTAGAATGGATGATTGGGTAGTATCTCTACAAATGCAGTGACTTTTGGTCTTAGACTTGAATGAGAAGGGGCAGCACAGTTGAGGACACTGGGAAATGAGATGATTTTATTATTTGGCTCAGAATGACTTCCAATGACAAGTTTGTACCTCTCTGGAGCCTGATGGCTGCAGGGAACTGTGGGCTGGGTTCAGTGTGTAGAACTTTCTGGTGGACTGGCCATATCCCTGGAGTTAAAAGCCACTGGATGTGGAGAACTCTGGAATCCCATAGATTCCCTGATCCTTAAGAGGCCAAGGAGAATTGTGCATGGGCCAAATCCTTCCTGCATCAGAGACTTTAGAGTATAGACAGAATAGAGAGCAGGAAGGATTCTTTCAGATTATTCAGCAGAACGTAGTTTGTCTGCTTCTATACCATAAACCCAAGGGACTGTCCTTCACCTTCTTCTGCTTGTAGATTTCCTGCTTTTCAGGATACTTTTAAACCAGATCTAAGTCTTCAGTGAGCCATTGAAGAAACATAATAATGCAACTAAGGGGGGAGGCTCAGAATTCAGAGAAGTAAAGCAGAACAATCAAAATGTATGTGCTTCTGCTTTCAAATTTAAAAAAATAAAAATTATAAATATGTGCTAAGTAATACCACTGAAATTAGGGAGATACTGTAAGGAAGTCTTAATCTCTGCAAAATGTAGTGTGTGGAAAGTAGGTCAAGAAGCAAAAGAATTTTAAAGTACTTAGGGGATGGGAAGGATGAAAGAGCAAGGCTTTATCTTATTAAAGCCAGGAAGGAAAGAGAGAGAAATAGACACCTTGTATGACAGAGTGGGATACAATGCATCATCACAGTAATGCATCATGGGAAAACAATTGATATCTTGTTTCAAATAACTGCAGAGTTACAGCTATTTCATTAACAGTGCTGGCAGTCAAAAATTAGTAAAATAAAGTTTATCAGAATTTTCAGAGACAGGAAGAAGAATGGAATAAACAGTTTGATTAACAAAAGAGAAGGAAAAAGAAAATACTATTAAAGATAAATAGAAGGCTAAAATCAAGTATTTCACACACAATACATATGAATGGATTAAATTTTTCCATGTGAAAATTTCAATATCAACTATAAGACATGCCTCAAATCAGTGTTCTTTACCAAAAACACGTAACAATCATGATCAAAGTTAAAGGCATAGGCAAAGAATTGGCAAGCAGATACAAAAGAAATCAGGATTGGTAATGCTAATAGTAAAAGTGTAATGTAAAGAGAATTAAAGAGTGACAATATAGAATAATAAAAGGCAAAATATAGAAATAAGATACATATATATATGTACATGCATGTGTGTATGAAAGCCAAGGCTATGCAGAATTGTGAAAATATTTATGGAAACTTGTCTCACAACAGGCTGTATATGATCCAGAACACTGAGGGAAAGCTACAACAAAACACTTACTGAGGAAGGCACTTTAAACCTAGACTTCAAGAATATCCAAGATAACTTTCCAGATAAGATGAACTTGTAATCAGTTACAAAATGAAGACCAAATGAATTGCAAAACAAAGCCATCATGAATTACCTGAAACAAACTGAATGAGAATCAAAGTCTGCAGATGTTAGAATTTATCTGCACAAAATATAAACAGAATGTTTACTATGTTTAAAGAAACAAGGTATACCTAAATTATGATCATAATACTATAAAAATGACCACTTGTAAAGTAACTATAGAATTTATAAAGATAACTTTTTTCAAAATGAAATTTTTTTTGGATAGTTAAAGCTGAAGAGAGAATCATCCAAAAATAGACACAAGACAAAGCAAACTGGCATGAGGAGAATAAGGGATACAGCTATTAGAACTAATGGCTGAGAATTTTCTAGAATTACTGAAAGATTACATTTATCAGATTCAGAGTACCCAACATACTCCAAATGAAATACATAGACATATAAAACTAGACATTTGGTAGAAAAACTACAGAGCAGCAAAAGGGAAGCAAGAAGGAATAATAGACCCGCTGAGTCTAGTCAACAGCAATACAAATCAAAGCACAGTACAAAATCTCTAAAAGGCTTAGAAAAATGAAATTATATACCCCTTAAGTAAGACTGCTTTTCAAGAACAAGGGCAAAATAGATATTGTTTAGACAAAATTAAAACTGTATACCAGTTTTAGTGCATATAAAACATATACTTAAATATTCCAGAAGCAAGCATTAGAAACACAAAAAAAAAACTAGGAAAGAAATCTGTAAACAAATGCTAATTATATGCAAGCACTACATATAATGTCTAATTTGTGAGTTTTAAAAATAAACGATGGACAGGAGTAGCATATTGGGAAATGGGTAGTCTAGAGCTAAAGCACTTAGGTTTTCATACAAGCTAGAAGAGGGTAAACATGGGTTCTAAATTTTTTAAATATATGTGCTTATTGAATTAGGGTTACTCTGAAAGGATAGAAATAGAATAAAATAATTCATAGAAAATGAAATTAAGGGAAAACTCTAAGCAAAGATCACAAGAAATGAATAAAAGCAACTGATAATGGTTTGGCTGTGTCCCTACCCAAATCTCATCTTGAATTCTTGTGTGTTGTGGGAGGGACCTGGTGGGAGGTGATCAATTGTGGGGGCACATCTTTCCCATGCTATTCTCATGATAGTAAATAAGTCTCATGAGATCTGATGGTTTAAAAAGGAGGAGTTTCCCTGCACAAGTTCTTTTTGCCTGCTGCCATCCATGTAAGATGTGATTTGCTCCTCCTTGCATTCTGCCATGATTGTGAGGCCTCACCAGCCACTTGGAACTGTTTAAACCTCTTTCCTTTGTAAATTGCCCGGTCTTAGGTATGTCTTTATAAGCAGCATGAAAATGGACTAATACAGCAACATAGGAGAAGCAAATTGAAAGTACTACATAAGATATTAGAAATGATTCCATGTATTAGTAATAACTATAGATATAAATATAACTGTCCATTTAAAAGACGTTTAACAGACTATGTTAAAACAAAAACAATATTGCTCTTGTTTACAAAAGACAATTAAAACATAAGGTTATAGAAGCCTTTGAAATAAAAAGATGGAAAAAGACAGTGAGAAGAAAGATGGTGTAGCTATTCAAATATCGCTAAATAAATTCTAACAAAAATTATTAGAGATAGTATCATACTCCATATTGATGAAAGATTCAAATACCTAGGAAGATTTAACAACTTTTATTTATACACCCAACAATAGCTTCAAAATATGGAAAGCAAAAATTGACAGAGCACAAGGAAACTAATGACCTTCACCATCATAGTGGAAGACTCTAATAAATACAAACTGTCTCTATAATTGTTAAATCAGGCAGCCAATATATCAGGATATAAAAGATTGGAGCAACACAATTAGCAATATTGATCTAGTAGACATATATAGAACATTGCATAAAACAATTGAATAATACACTTTTGAAGCACACAGGAAACATTACATAAATTGACCATTTAAGAGGACATTTGCCGTCAATATATTTCAAATGATTGAGACTATTCATACCACACTTTTTTTAAACCACAATATAATTACGTTAAAATGGCTGGCATAAAAATAACAAACTCTAGTGGCAGAAAATGCTAATTATCCTCCAGTGTCCATTCTTTCTTTTAGAACTAGAATTTGCGAAGATTTGGCTAGGAATATGGTGCTTCTGCCTACCTTGTAACTAACTTCTGGAGATCAAGTTTTGGAGTGGTAAGTGCTTGATGTACCTTTCTCGTGATATGTTTAAAAAAGGAAATGACTTTTTTTGTTCCTACCCACAGACTGGGATGAAGGCAGTTTCTGGGTGAGGCAGCCTCTTCTTACAAAGGAGGGGCTCCACCCTAGGGGTTGGGAGAATAGTAAAATAGACCAGCTCTTGGGGCACAGCAGCCACCTCAGTTGGGTATGCCCAGCTAACTTAGTGAAAAATAAACTTCATTATTTTTTGAGCCACTTTAGTTGTTAACGTTATAGCACCTTAGCTTATGTAATAGCTAATTCAGACTCTCACATATACGGAAATTTAAAAAAAGCACTTCTAAGTAATTAGGAATCAAAGAAGGAATCAAAGAAGAAATCGAAATGGAAACTAGACTATACATAAAACTAAAGAGTAATAAAAACATATTTATGCTTCCTTATTTATGCGTATATCTGTATACATATTTTGTAGGATGCCAGTAAAGCAGTACTTAAAAATTGTAGTCTTAAGTGCTTGTTCAACAGGCAAGCAGAAAGGCTGAAATTTCATAAGCTAAGGATGCGTTTGAGAAAGAGAAGGGAATAAACACAGGGAAAGTAGAAGTAAGGATATATTAAGTAGGCAGACAAAATACTAAAAGGATTAATAATCAAAAGGTTGTTTCTTCAAACACATTAATAAAAGTGACAAACCTCAGGCAAAACTGATCAAAGAGAAAAAGCACATGGAAAATATTTTAGTAAAAGGAAAAGGGGACATGGAACTGATGTGGCAGAAATTAAAAGATAGTTTGAAAGATTTCATGTCAAAAATTTGAAAACTTAGTGAAAATGGACCAAAATTAGAGTTTAGTATCCACAAAGAACAAAGGAGAGGCCTAGGTAAAAAAAACAAACAAAAAACTCAGGCTTTGGTTGGGAGCGAAAGGGCTGCACCCTAGAGCAGGGATCCCGTATCCCTGGGCCATGGACCGGCACCAGTCCCTGGCCTGTTGGAATGGGGTGGCAGAGCAGGAGGTGAACCTCAGGCAAGCAAGCATTACGGTCGGCCTGAGCTCTGCCTCCTGTGGAATCAGCCACAGCATTAGATTCTCATAGGAGCACAAACCTTATGGTGAACTGCACATGCAAGGGATCTAGGTTGTGTGTTCTTTTTGAGAATCCAGCCCTGTCCCTGTCATTCATGGAAAAACGATCTTCCACAAAACAAGTCCTTGGTGCCAAAAAGTTAGGGACCACTGCCCTAGAACAAGGAGAACCAGTAGAGTTCTAAAGGCTGTGTCCTCCCCATTGCATCCCCTTAGCATATGCAGAATTTTGATTTATCCCATTACGGATGTTCATTCTGATCACTTGATTAAGGTGTCATACCTGCCAGGCTTCCCCACTGTGAAGCTATTTTCCCTTTTGAAATTAATAAATGTTTGGTGGGGAGGTACTTTGAAACTATGTAAACATTCCATTCTTCACCAAACTTTCAATTAGTTAATATAGGCTTATAGTTTACTATTTTATTCAATGGGCTAATATGTTACTATCATTTATTTTGATAACATTTTCCTGATTTAGCTAGTCAGCTGGGCCTGGATAAAGGTGGGGAATAAACACACACAGGGCATAACTTTAAGGAGGCACTCACTCTTAGGATTATGCAAGTGAAGGGTTGGTACTTATATGATTCTGCGAATGAGTGTCTCCTTAAATTTTGCATCCTGGTCATCTCTCTTCCCTGGTTCTGGCCTTACTGTGAGGTTGGCTTTTTGTGTTTTGGCATGTCCCCCTCAATTCACTCAGTTATGTGAGCACGAGATGTTCTAGTCTCATCTTGTACTTATCTTGTTGCAGCCTCAGGATCAATTGCTTGTGGAAGAGTCCTGGTTTCTGTTAGTGGGGAATGGAATTGAGGAGTCAAAATCTAGGCACTTAGTGTGTTCCTTGATTTGGGACCATTGGTGATGGCATTCATAGGCCCTCTTAGTGATCAAAGCAAAGGAATATAGGGGATGATTACCCTCATGCTGTTCTTGTGATAGTGAGTTCTCATGGGATCTGATGGTTTTATAAGGCTGTCTTTCTCTGTTTTGCTCGGTTCTTCTCTCCCCTGCCACCATATGAAGGACATGTTTGTTTCCCCTTCTGCCATGATTTTAAGTTGACTGAGGCCTCCGCCATGCTGAACTGTGAGTCAATTAAACCTCTTTCCTTTATAAATTACCCAGTATCGGGTATGTCATTATTAGCAATGTGAGAGCAGGCTAATACAGCGAAATCTGGAGTCCATTATCTTTAACACATTATTTGACAAAACTTCTGTCCATAGCCAGTCTCCCATTTCTGCCACCATGCCATCCTATACTGGCACACCCTCCACATTTCACTTGGATGTGAGTGCCTTGTGCCAGGCTGCCCCCACATACATTTACCTTCCTTACCCTGCTGGAGCCCCTGGTCCTCATGCCAGGCATCGCCTGTGCATATGTGTTGTGCTGCTTGCTGTCAGAAGACAAAATTACAACAAATTTAGTTTAAACATAGTAATTGCCTTTTATTTGCCATTCTAGAATTGGCAACACCTCATTCTACAAGATATGATGAGTGCTTGAATGAGCTGACCAGAGGATTTCAGCTTTATAGACAGAAAAGGGCTGAAGAAAGTAGTAGAAACAGAACAAAAAGTGGATTGGTCATTTCAAAGTAACTTACAGGGTGAAAGCAGAGGAGAGACTTTCTTATTACACTGACTAGTGTTGACTAGACTCTCCTATGTTTCAGAAAACTGACCCATTTTAAATTTCAGTTTGATTATGTGACACCTGTAGCATAAGTGACTACATTCTGATTTACCCTTGTCTGCTGGGGCTGTGTAGGATGCTTGTCTCAAACAGTGGCCTCCCATAAACATTAAGATTGGGCTCCTTCACCTGACATCAGACCACTTTCTGCGTGAGCACCCTCTTGTCTCTGCTCAAACTCTGACTCCCTGCAATTGGGTTGTCTGCTTACTTCACTCTGTCGGGCCACTGCCACGCATGGGTTCTCATTCTCCTGTTCCTCACACACTGCATGGATGTCCTCAGATTGGCTGCGCTCTCATATTGGGATGCCTACCCACAGGGATTACTACCTAATGCCTCTTGAGCTGGGATATTCATGCTGGGTGACCATCCTTCTCGGGTCACCTCCTCATTTTACCTAAGGCCTGACACCTTGTGCTGTATATCTGTATTATGTGGATGACCTCCTCAACCTGCTTGGACTCTGATAGACTCCTTTCAGCTAACATGGATGTTTTCCTTGTTCTGCCCAATTTAATCACTTTAGCACAGATTTTTTTCTTCAGAATTTTTTTAGGACATTAAGGAAGAGATGGAAACGGAAGACCAGTAAATCTGACTCTTTCCCCCACTGAGGCCTGAATAAGCTCTGGGGAAATCTGACAAATATATTAGAAACAGGGAAACTACAGACAAATCCATCTTAAAAATAAATGCAGACATTCTAAATGAAATATTAGAACTTGAATCAAAATGATATAAATAGAACATATAAATTCAACTTGGTCATGACCTATTTATTTCAGGAATTTAATGTTCACTTGATATTAGAAATTAATGCATTGCATTCAAAGAACAAAAAACAAATCATGTAATCTTAATAGATACCGTAATTTCATTTATTTCAATATTTATAATAGAAAGTTTAGCTAACTGAACAGAAATGAACTTAATCTGATAAGAGTACTGAAAAAATCCTCCAGCAGACATGATACTTAAAGTACAATGTCGAACACTTTCCTTCTGAAATAAAGAATGAGACCAGAATGCTTGCATTTCCATTTTTAAAAAAAAATTTTTACTTTAAGTTCTGGGATATATGCGCAGAATGTGCAGATTTGTGACAGTTTTACATGTACCATGGTGTTTTGCTGCACCTATCAACCCATCATCTAGGTTTTAAGCCCCACATGCATTAGGTATTTGTCCTAATTTTCTCCCTCCTTTTGCCCCACACCCCATGACAGGCCCTGGTATGTGATGTTCCCCTCCCTCTGTCCATGCGTTCTCATTGTTCAACTCTCACTTATGAATGAGAACATGTGTTTGGTTTTCTGTTCCTGTGTTAGTTTGCTGAGGATGATGGCTTCCAGCTTCATCCATGTCCCTGCAAAGGACATGAACTCATTCTTATTTACAGCTACATCATATTCCATGGTGTATATGTACCACATTTTCTTTATTCAGTCTATCATTGATGGGCATTTGGGTTGGTTCCAAGTCTTTGCTATTGTTAATAGTGCTGCAATAAACATACATGTACATTTGTCTTTAGAGTAGAATGATTTATGATCCTTTGGGTATATACCAACTAATGGGATTGCTGGGTCAAATGGTATTTCTGGTTCTAGATCTTTGAGGAATCACCAGACTATCTTCCACAGTGGTTGAACTAATTTACATTCCCACCAACAGTGTAAAAGCATTCCTATTTCTCCACAGCCTCGCTAGCAAGTGTTGTTTCCTGACGTTTTAATGATCGCCATTCCAACGGGTGTGAGATGATATCACATTGAGGTTTTGATTTGCATTTCTCTAATGACCAGTGATGCGCTTTCTTCATGTTTCTTGGCTACATAAATGTCTTCCTTTGAGAGTTGTCTGTTCACATCCTCTGCCCACTTTTTTTCTTTTTTTTTTTTATTATAAGTTCTAGGGTACATATGCACAACGTGCAGGTTTGTTACATATGTATACATGTGCCATGTTGGTGTGCTGTACCCATTAACTTGTCATTTACATTAGGTATATCTCCTAATGCTATCCCTCCCCACCCCCCCCCAACCCCACAACAGGCCCCGGTGTGTGATGTTCCCCTTCCTGTATCCAAGTGATCTCATTGTTCAATTCCCACCTATGAGTGAGAACATGCAGTGTTTGGTTTTCTGTTCTTGCGATAGTTTGCTGAGAATGATGGTTTCCAGCTGCATCCATGTCCTTACAAAGGACACGAACTCATCCTTTTTTTGTGGCTGCATAGTATTCCAAAGTGTATATGTGCCACATTTTCTTAATCCAGTCTGTCACTGATGGACATTTGGGTTGGTTCCAAGTCTTTGCTATTGTGAATAGTGCCGCAGTAAGCATACATGTGCATGTGTCTTTATAGCAGCATGATTTATAATCCTTTGGGTATATACCCAGTAATGGGATGGTTGGGTCAAATGGTATTTCTACTTCTAGATCATTGAGGAATCGCCACACTGTTTTCCACAATGGTTGAACTAGTTTATAGTCCCACCAACAGTTTAAAAGTGTTCCTATTTCTCCACATCCTCTCCAGCACGCGTTGTTTTCTGACTTGCTAATGATTGCCATTCTGACTGGTGTGAGATGGTATCTCATTGTGGCTTTGATTTGCATTTCTCTGATGGCCAGTGATGATGAGCATTTTTTTCATGTGTCTATTGGCTGTATGAATGTCTTTTGAGAAATGTCTGTTCATATCCTTTGCCCACTTTTTGATGGGGTTGTTTTTTTCTTGTAAATTTGTTTGAGTTCTTTGTCGGTTCTGGCTATTAGCCGTTTGTCAGATGAGCAGGTTGCAAAAATTTTCTCCCATTCTGTAAGTTGCCTGTTCACTCTGATGGTAGTTTCTTTTGCTGTGCATAAGCTCTTTAGTTTAATTAGCTCCCATTTATCAGTTTTGGCTTTTGTTACCATTGCTTTTGGCGTTTTAGACATGAAGTCCTGGCCCATGCCTATGTGCTGAGTGGTATTACCTAGGTTTTCTTTTAGGGTTTTTATGGTTTTTAGGTCTAACATTTAAGTCTCTAATCTATCTTGAATTAATTTTCATATAAGGAGTAAGGAAAGGATCCAGTTTCAGCTTTCTACTTATGGCTAGCCAATTTTCCCAGCACCATTTATTAAATAGGGAATCCTTTCCCCATTTCTTGTTTCTCTCAGGTTTGTCAAAGATCAGATGGCTGTAGACGTGTGGTATTATTTCTGAGGGCTCTGTTCTGTTCCATTGGTTTATATCTCTGTTTTGGTACCAGTACCATGCTGTTTTGGTTACTGTAGCCTTGTAGTATAGTTTGAAGTCAGGTAGCGTGATGCCTCCAGCTTTGTTCTTTTCGCTTAGGATTGTCTTGGCAATGCGGGGTCTTTTTTGGTTCCGTATGAACTGTAAAAGTTTTTTCCAATTCTGTGAAGAAAGTCATTGGTAGCTTAATGGGGATGGCATTGAATCTATAAATTACCTTGGGCAGTATGGCCATTTTCACAATATTGATTCTTCCTATCCATGAGCATGGTATGTTCTTCCATTTGTTTGTATCCTCTTTTATTTCACTGAGTGGTGGTTTGTAGTTCTCCTTGAAGAGGTCCTTTACATCCCTTGTAAGTTGGATTCCTAGGTATTTTATTCTCTTTGAAGCTATTGTGAATGGGAGTTCATTCATGATTTGGCTCTGTTTGTCTGTTACTGGTGTGTAAGAATGCTTGTGATTTTTGTACCTTGATTTTGTATCCTGAGACTTTGCTGAAGTTGCTTATCAGCTTAAGGAGATTTTGGACTGAGATGATGTGGTTTTCTAAATATACAATCATATCATCTGCAAACAGGGACAGTTTGACTTCCTGTTTTCCTAACTGAATAACCTCTATTTCTTTCTCTTGCCTGATAGCCCTGGCCAGAATTTCCAACACTATGTTGAATAGGAGTGGTGAGAGAGGGCATCCCTGTCTTGTGCCAGTTTTCAAAGGGAATTTTTCCAGTTTTTGCCCATTCAGTATGATATTGGCTGTGGGTTTGTCATAAATAGCTCTTATTATTTTGAGATACACTCCATCAATACCAAATTTATTGAGAGTTTTTAGCATGAAGGGCTGTTGAATTTTGTCAAAGGCCTTTTCTGGATCTATTGAGATAATTATGTGGTTTTTGTCTTTGGTTCTGTTTATATGCTGGATTACATTTATTGATTTGTGTATATTGAACCAGCCTTGCATCCCAGGGATGAAGTCGGCTTGATCATGGAATAAGCTTTTTGATGTGCTGCTGGATTTTGTTTGCCAGTATATTTTATTGAGGATTTTTACATTGATGTTCATCAAGGATATTGGTCTAAAATTTTCTTTTTTTGCTGTATCTCTGCCAGGCTTTGGTATCAGGATGATTTTGGCCTCATAAAATGAGTTAGGGAGGATTCCCTCTTTTTCTATTGATTGGAATAGTTTCAGAAGGAATGGTGCCAACTCCTCCTTGTACCTCTGGTAGAATTTGGCTGTGAATCCATCTGGTCCTGGACTTTTTTTGGTTCGTAGGCTATTGATTATTGCCTCAATTTCAGAGCCTGCTATTGGTCTATTCAGGGATTCAATTTTTTCCTGGTTTCATCTTGAAAGAGTGAAAGTGTCCAGAAAATTATTCATTTCTTCTAGGTTTTCTAGTTTATTTGCATAGAGGTGTTTATAGTATTCTGATGGCAGTTTGTATTTCTGTGGGGTTGGTGGTGGTATCCCTTTTATCATTTTTTATTGTGTCTATATGATTCTTCTCTCTTTTCTTATTAGTCTTGCTAGCAGTCTATCAATTTTGTTGATCTTTTCAAAAAACCAGCCTCTGGATTCATTGATTTTTTTTTTTGTGTGTGTGTCTCTATCTCCTTCAGTTCTGCTCTGATCTTAGTTATTTCTTGCCTTCTGCTAGCTTTGGAATGTGTTTGCTCTTGCTTCTCTAGTTCTTTTAATTGTGATGTTAGGGTGTGAATTTTAGATCTTTTCTGCTTTCTCTTGTGGGCATTTAATGCTGTAAATTTCCCTCTACACACTGCTTTAAATGTGTCCCAGAGATTCTGGTATGTTGTGTCTTTGTTCTTATTGGTTTCAAAGAACATCTTTATTTCTGCCTTCATTTCATTATGTACCCAGTAGTCATTCAGGAGCAGGTTGTTCAGTTTTCATGTAGTTGAGTGGTTTTGATTGAGTTTCTTAGTCCTGAGTTCTAGTTTGATTGCACTGTGGTCTGAGAGACAGTTTGTTATAATTTCTGTTCTTTTACATTTGCTGAGGAGTGTTTTACTTCCAACTATGTGGTCAATTTTGGAATAAGTGTGATGTGCTGAGGAGAATGTATATTCTGTTGATTTGGGGTGGAGAGTTCTGTAGATGTCTTATGTCTGCTTGGTGCAGAGTTGAGTTCAATTCCTGGATATCCTTGTTAACTTTCTGTCTCGTTGGTCTGTCTAATGTTGACAGTGGGCTGTTAAAGTCTCCCATTATTATTGTATTGGAGTCTAAATCTCTTTGTAAGTCTCTAAGGACTTGGTTTATGAATCTGGGTGATCCTGTATTGGGTGCATATATATTTAGGATAGTTAGCTCTTCCTGATTAATTGATCCCTTTATCATTATGTAATGGCCTTCTTTGTCTCTTTTGATCTTTGTTGGTTTAAAGTCTATTTTATCAGAGACTAGGATTGCAACGCCTGCTTTTTTTTTGTCCTCCATTTGCTTGGTAGACCTTCCTCCATCCCTTTATTTTGAGCCTATGTGTGTCTCTGCATGTGAGATGGGTCTCCTGAATACAGCAGACTGATGGGTCTTGACTCTTTATCCAGTTTGCCAGTCTGTGTCTTTTAATTGTACCATTTAGTCCATTTACATTTAAGGTTAATATTGTTATGTGTGAACTTGATCCTGTCATTATGATATTAGCTGGTTATTTTGCTTGTTAGTTGATGCAGTTTCTTCCTAGCCTCGATGGTCTTTACATTTTGGCATGTTTTTGCAATGGCTGGTACCTGTTGTTCCTTTCCATGTTTAGTGCTTCCTTCAGGATCTCTTGTAGGGCAGGCCTGGTGGTGACAAAATCTCTAAGCATTTGCTTGTCTGTAAAGGATTTTATTTCTCCTTCACTTATGAAACTTAGTTTGGCTGGATATGAAATTCTGAGTTGAAAATTCTTTTCTTTAAGAATGTTGAATATTGGCCCCCACTCTCTTCTGGCTTGTAGAGTTTCTGCTGAGAGATCTGCTGTTAGTCTGATGGGCTTCCCTTTGTGGGTAACCTGACCTTTCTCTCTGGCTGCCCTTAAGATTTTTTCCTTCATTTCATCTTTGGTGAATCTGACAATTACGTGTCTTGTAGTTGCTCTTCTCGAGGAGTATCTTTGTGGCGTTCTCTGTATTTCCTGAATTTGAATGTTGGCCTGCCTTACTAGGTTGGGGAAGTTCTCCTGGATGATATCCTGCAGAGTGTTTTCCAACTTGGTTCCATTTTCCCCCCGTCACTTTCAGGCACCCCAATCAGATGTAGATTTGGTCTTTTCACATAATCCCATATTTCTTGGAGGCTTTATTTGTTTTTTACTCTTTTTTTCTCTACTCTTCTCACTTCATTTCATTCATTTGATCTTGAATCACTGATACTCTTTCTTACATTTGATGGAGTCAATTACTGAAGCTTGTGCATTTGTCACGTAGTTCTCATGTCATGGTTTTCATCCCTATCAGTTTGTTTATGGTCTTCTCTGCATTGATTATTCTAGTTATCCATTCTTTCAATCTTTTCTTTTTTTTTTTTTTTTTTTTGAGACGGAGTCTCGCTCTGTCGCCCAGCCCAGGCTGGAGTGCAGTGACGCGATCTCGGCTCACTGCAAGCTCCGCCTCCCGGGTTCACGCCATTCTCCTGCCTCAGCCTCCCGAGTAGCTGGGACTACAGGCGCCCACAACCGCGCCCGGCTAATTTTTTGTATTTTTAGTAGAGACGGGGTTTCACTGTGGTCTCGATCTCCTGACCTTGTGATCCGCCCACCTCGGCCTCCCAAAGTGCTGGGATTACAGGCGTGAGCCACCGCGCCCGGCCGTCTTTCAATCTTTTCAAGGTTTAGTTTCTTTGCATTGGTTACGTAGTTCCTCCTTTAGCTCTGAGAAGTTTGATCAACTGAAGCCGCCTTCTCTCAACTCGTCAAAGTCATTCTCCATGTAGCTTTGTTCCGTTGCTGGCGATGAGCTGCATTCCTTTGGAGGGGGAGATGTCTTCTGAGTTTTTGAATTTCCAGCTTTTCTGCACTGCTTTTCCCCCATCTTTGTGGTTTTATCTGCCTTTGGTCTTTGATGGTGGCGTACTGATGGGGTTTTGGTGTGGGTGTCCTTTCTGTTAGTTTTCCTTCTAACAGTCAGGACGCTCAGCTGCATGTCTGTTGGAGTTTGCTTGAGGTCCACTCCAGACCCTGTTTGCCTGGGTATCAGCAGCAGAGGCTGCAGAATATAGAATATTGCTGAACAGCGAGTGTTGCTGTCTGATTCTTGCTTTGGAAGCTTCGTCTTAGAGGTGTAGGCAGCTGTGTGAGGTGTGAGGTGTCACTCTGCACCTAGTGGGGGATGTCTCCCAGTTAGGCTACTCAGGGATCAGGGACCCACTTGAGCAGGCAGTCTGTCTGTTCTCAGATCTCAGTCTCCATGCTGGGAGAACCACTCCTCTCTTCAAAGCTGTCAGACAGGGAAATTTACTCTCTCCCCACTTTTTAATGGTTTTTTTTTTTTTTCTTCTAAATTTAAGATCCTTATAGATTCTGGATATTATACCTTTGTCAGATGGGTAGCTTGCAAAAATTTTCTTGCATTCTGTAGGTTGCCTGTTCACTCTGATGTTAAAACTCGGTGCAGAAGCTCTTTAATTTGATTAGCTCTCATTTGTCAATTTTGGCTTTTGTTGCAATTGATTTTGGTGTTTTAGTCATGAAGTCTTTGCACATGCCTATGTCCTGAATGGTATTGCTTCAGTTTTCTTCTAGGGTTTTTATGGTTTTGGGCTTTACATTTCAGTCTTTAATCTATCTTGAATTAATTTTTGTATAAGGTGTAAGAAAGGGGTCCAGTTTGTTTTCTACTTATGGCTAGCCAGTTTTCCCAGCACCATTTATTAAATAGGGAATCCATTCCCCATCGCTTGTTTTTGTCAGGTTTGTCAAAGATCAGATGGTTGTAGATGTGTGGTGTTATTTCTGAGGCCTCAGTTCTATTCCATTGGTCTATATATCAGTTTTGGTACCAGTACCATGCTGTTTTGGTTACTGTAACCTTGTAGTATAGTTTGAAATCAGGCAGCATGATGCCTCCAGTTTGTTGTTTTTGCTTAGGATTGTCTTGGCTATACGGCTGTTTTTTTGTTCCATATGAAATTTAATATAGTCTTCTAATTTTGCAAAGAAAGTCACTGGTTGCTTGGTGGGAATAACATTGAATGTATAAATTACTTTGGGAAGTATGGCTGTTTCAACGATATTGATTCTTCCTATCCATGAGGATGGAATGATTTTTCTTTTGTTTGTGTCCTGTTATTTCTTTTAGCAGTGATTTGCAGTTCTGCTTGAAGTCCTTCACGTCCGTTGTAAGTTGTATTCCTAGGTATTTTCTTTGTAGCAATTGTAAATTGGAGTTTACTCATGATTTGGCTCTCTGCTTGTCTGTTGTTGCTGTATAGGAATGCTTGTGATTTTTGCACATTGATTTTGTATCCTGAGACTTTGCTGAAGTTGCTCATCAGCTTAGAGTTTTTAGGCTGAGACGATGGGGTTTTCTAAATATACAGTCATGTCATCTGCAAACAGATAATTCGAGTTTCTCTCTTCCTATTTGAATACTTTATTTCTTTCTCTTGTGATTGCCCTGGTCAGATCTTCCAATACTGTGTTGAATAGGAGTGGTGAGAAAGGGCATCCTTGTCCTGTACTGGTTTTCAAATGGAATGTTTCCAACTTTTGAACATTGCAGTATGATATTGGCTATGGGTTTGTCATGAATAATCCTTATTATTTTGAGAGATGTTCCATCAATACCCAGTTTATTGAGAGTTTTTAGCATGAAGGGATGTTGAATTTGATCTAAGGCCTTTCCTTCATCTATTGAGGTAATAATGTGGTTTTTGTCATTGGTTCAGTTTATGACAGATTACATTTATTTATTTTTGTATGTTGAACCAGCCTTACGTCCCAGGTATAAAGCCAACTTGATCGTAGTGGATAAGCTTTTTGATGTGCTGCTGGATTTTGTTTGCCAGAATTTTATTGAGAATTTTCACGTCGATGTTTATCAGGGATATTGGCCTGAACTTTTTGTGTGTGTGTTTCTGCCACGTTTTGATATCACGATGATGCTGGCCTCATAAAATGAGCTTGGGAGGAGTCCCTATTTTTCTGTTTGGAATAGTTTCAGAAGGAATGGTATGAGCTCCTCTTTATACCTCTGGTAGAATTTGGCTGTAAATCTGTCTGGTCCTGGGCTTTATTTTCATTGATAGGCTCTTAATTACTGCCTCAATATCAGAACTTGGTATTGGTCTCTTCAGGGATTTGATTTCTCCCTGGTTTAGTCTTGGGAGGGTATATGTGTCCCAGAATTTATCCATTTCTTCTAGATTTTCTTGTTTATTCGTGTAGAAGTGTATTTAGTATTCTCTGATGGTAGTTTGTATTTCTGTGGGATCAGTGGTGATATCCCCTTTATCATTTTTTATTGTGTCTATTTGATTCTTATCTCTTCTTTAGTCTAGTTACTGTTCCATCTATTTTGTTAATCTTTTCAAAAACCAGCTCCTGGATTCATTGATTTTTTTTTTTTTTTTGGAAGGTTTTTTCGTGTCTCTATCTCCTTCAGTTCTGCTCTGATATTAGTTATTTCTTCTAGCTTTTGAATTTGTTTGCTCTTGCTTCTCTGCTGCTTTTAATTGTAATATTAGAGTATTGATTTTAGATCTTTCCAGTTTTCTGTTGTGGGCATTTAGTGCTTTAAATGATCCTCTAAACACTGCTTTAGCTGTGTCCCAGAGATTCTGGTACGTTGTCTCTTTGTTCTCATTGGTTTCAAATAACTTGATTTCTGCCTTAATTTCGTTATTTAACCAGGAGTCATTCGGGAACAGGTTGTTCAATTTCCATGTAGTTGTGAGGTTTTGAGTGAGTTTCTTAATCTTGAGTTCTAATTTGATTGCACTGTGGTCTGAGAGAGTGTTATGATTTCCATTCTTTTGCATTTGCTGAGGAGTGTTTTACTTCCAATTATGTGATTGACTTTAGAATAAGTGCTGTGTGGTACTGAGAAGAGTTCTGTTAGATGTCTATTAGGTCTGCTTGGTCCAGAGCTGAGTTCAAGTCCTGAATATCCTTGTTAATTTTCTGTCTCGTTGATCTGCCTAATATTGACAGTGGGTGTTAAAATCTCCCACTATTATTGTGTGGGAGCCTAAGTCTCTTTGTAGGTCTTTAAGGACTTGCTTTATGAATCTGGGTGCTCCTGTATTGGGTGCATATATATTTAGGTTAGTTAGCTCTTCTTGTTGTATTGATCCCTTTACCATTATGCAATGCCTCTCTTTGTCTTTTTTGATCTTTGTTGGTTTAAAGTCTGTTTTATCATAGATTAGGGTTGCAACCCCTGCTTTTTTTTTTAAACTTTCATTTGCGTGGTAAATATCCCTGCATCCCTTTATTTTGAGCCTATGTGTGTGTTTGCACATGAGCTAGGTCTCCTGAATACAGCACACCAATGGGTCTTGACTCTGTCCGATTTGCCAGTCTGTGTCTTTTAATTGGGGCACTTAGCCCATTTGCATTTAAGGTTAATATTGTTGTGTGTGAATTTGATGCTGTCATCATGATGCTAGCTGGTTATTTTGCAAATGTGTTGATGCAGTTTCTTCATAGTGTTAGTGGTCTTTTTATTTTGGTGTGTTTTTGCAGTGGCTGGTACTGGTTTTTCCTTTGCATATTTAGTGCTTCTGGAGCCTGGTGGTGACAACATCCCTCAGCATTTGCTTGTCTAGAGCATTTCCATTTTGTTCATCAATGTATGAGAGGTCTTATCAGTAATATAAGAAAAGTCTAAATTATAGGCAGGAACTAGAACACATTTCTAAGTTTCCAACTTTAAAAATATTTAAATATTTTTGTCATTAAAAAACTATATAAGCTACCATCAATTCTTAGAAAAAGCAAGATAGGTGTGAGAAAGAAAAGAAAACCACAAATTCTTTCTACTACTTTAATTCCTTTGTCCTTCTAGGTTGGTCTCGATGACTTGCTTGACTAGAGCTTGACTAGAATGTGACAGACATGATGGACTGGGACTGCCAATGCTAGGTCAGGAGAAACACTAAGAATTCTGCCTGGTCTCTTGGAACACTGATTCAGGGACCCCTGAGCCACAAGAGAGAAAGTTCAATACTGGAGAAGACTCATGTAGATCTTCAAGCCAACAATCCAAATTTAGCCCCGTCTTCCAACTCTCCATGCTGATGTATCAGAAAGGTGTATGAAGCCATCTGAGGCCCTCCTGATTAGCCCATCAGTCAGTTGAATCCTGCCAAGAAACCTGTCAATTTCACATAGTACAGAGAATTGCTTATCTGAGCTCTGCCTGAATTCTTGACTCACAGAACAATGAGATATAATTAAAAGATGCTGTCTTAAGCCACTAAGTTTTAAAATTTGTTTTACAATAAAAGATAACCAGAGCATAGATATAACAAAAAGTACAAAAATGATAGCTTCTAAATAAAGATATACATGGATACTTTCTTTAAATTTTACTGCCTTTTCTCTTATTTATCACTTTATGAATTCCTATGTGTATTTTCAAAACTTGTTGACTCAGCTGAACCAATTTCTTTTTTCATATCAGAATGGCGGATACAAAATAATTCTTCCAAAATGAAAGTGTGTATTTCTATTCAAATATTTTCCCTGAATAGGTTTCAACCAAGAGATTAATGTGTTCCTTGATTAAATTCAGTGTTCACTTCCTGACATGCAAGGTTAGACTGAACAGAAAGGCATAAGCCTGATTTCTTTTGTTAGAAATGATTTAAATTAGTTCATATGTAGGATTCACTAAGACCAGGCTTGTTGAGATAAATGTATTTCTAATTATGTGTTTAGAATCCTAGGCAGGATGTGTTGACCTCTCTGTCAGAGGATTTAGCTGAACACATTACTCAGACATTTCTGTTAAAATATGGAGTGCTCAAGTCAGGAAGTAATGCATGATAGGTTTTGAAGATTGGAAAAATAATAATGTTTATTTTATTTAAGTCTTTAAAATTTTGAGAATAGAATCACTGGAAACATAAAGAATGAGTTCCTGTGACAATTCTGAGACTTATAATGAGATGGAAAATACTCAGAAGTTGTTCCTAGAATAAAATTTGGTTTTGATTATTATAATTGTAGATGGCTTTGAATAGAAAGATCTTTAGAGGATATATATATATACTCTTACATATATATATATATATATATAAGAGTCTGAGTCTGAAAGTCCAGGCATGAGTACTCTGGTACTGTACCTTCCTCCATATAATTTTATCTTAGAAAAATTCTCTCTCCAATCATCAATCTCTTCACTATTAAGTGAAGAGGGTGGGTTTGCTTTAATAAAATTTGAGACTTAGAAGAAAGCTGAGAAGTCATCTAGTTGGACTTCCTCATTTTGTAGATAATACTATATAATGGTATACACCCAGTATACATAGGATGACTATGAAATTTGTTGATTGTAATGGTTATATAAATATAATAACTGAGCAGAATAATTATACTTGGTATGTGTTTATTTACCTTAATCAGTTTCTTAACATGAACTCATCTGTCATATATCAATTGTATAATTTCTGAAAAACATATTTTTTTCTCAAAATTGACTTATTCTTGGGTTTCTCATAAAATTGCTTATAATACTATAAAAAGTTACACTTGATTAATGAATTTTGTATGCTGACACTTAATTGACCTTTCTCTGTAGATCTTATTCTGAATTGAGTAAATTCTCTCTACAGGTAATTGGTAACCTCAGAATAAATTCTGCTAAATGTGATTATATTTTTATATTAATACATATAATTATTTTAGTCAAAATATTTTCACTGGTAATGTCTTTTTGTCTCCAAAAATTAATCTTTGCAAATATTTTACAAGGCTAATCTCATTAAAAACTTTCTCTTGACTTTAAAGAAAAAAATTTAAATCCAAATTTAGAAGGATGTTGCAAAATTTTAAGTCTAATATTTTTTTTCAGATTTGAGGAATAAAATGTTTAGAAGTAGGAAGTCCATCAAAAGATTACTCCCACAAAAGTGATAATCTAAAGCAAAATTTCTAAGTATCCTAAATTAAATATTGTACACTCACAAACTATTTTTCAGTCCTTCATTGATTGCATAGGACTAATTTATTCTTACTGTGTGTAAGATTTGTTTTCAATAATTGCAATTAACTAAAAGTTTCAAAAGGTGAAGCTTCTTCATGTTCCATTTATTGGATATGTTGATTAAAGATTTCCAGCTGATTTTAAAGAAAACATATCCAAAACTTAGATTACCAATTTATAAACAATGTTTCAGTACTATTGTTGGGTACTTAGTTTGATATACAAATTAGTTTTTCAGTGGTGCAATTAGTTGGGTTGATGATGGTCAGCTAAAAGGAAAAACTATACTGCCCTGCTGAAGTATGTTTTTATATTTAACATCAGCTTCATTAAAAACATTTTGTGATTCAGATAATGTACCCCAGGAGTCAGCAAACTTGCTCTATAAAGAGCCAAATACTGAATCTTTCAGACTTTGTGAGCCATATGGTCTCTGTTGCAACTACTCGATTTTGCCATAGCATGAAAGCAGCCACAGACAATAGTAATCAAATAGATGTGGTTGTGTTTCCAGGGCCATTGTTACAAAGTACCTTACAAACTAGTTGCTTCAAACTACCCACAATTATTCTCGCACACTTTTGAAGGCTGGAAGTCTGAAATCAAGGTGTTGACAAGGTTGGTTGCTTCCAGTCGTTCTGAGGGAGAATCTGCTCCATGCCTCTCCTAGTTTCTGGTGGTTGCCAGCAATCTTTGACTTTCCTTGACTTGTGGCAGCATAACTCGAAAGTCTGCCTCTGAAGTCACATGGCATTCTTCCTTTGCGCCTGTCTCTGCATCTCTGGTTCAAATTTCCCTTTTCTTATATAGATACCAGTGATTAGATTGAGGCCCATCTTAATCTAGTATGACCTCATCTTATCTTGATTGTATATGTGAAGACCCGATTTCCAAATAAGGTCATATTTTCAGGTGCAAGGGGGTTAAGATTTGAACATATCTTTTGAAGAGACGCAATTCTACCCACTGTACTAGGTTCCAGTGAAACATTATTTACAAAATCATGTTTTGTGGGCTGTTAATTTGCTGACCTTCCTCTAACTGAACTTCAATTGTATTAATGTTTGTTTGTTTTCACACCTATAGATCTTATATTAAGTGGTAGAATATTGCAGCTTATTTAAACAGTTACAAATCATGTAGGCATTGCAACCAATTCCAAGTACATTTCTGCTTATAAGTTAATTTATTAAAGAACATTATTTTTTCATAGCACTATATCAACCTAAATTTATATTCACATAATTTTATATGTATGATTAACTTTTAACTGAATTTCAATAGCATTTGTAATAATTTCAAATGTTTTGTCTTTTGTAGAATGACTCTTTAAAAGTTTTACTTTGATTCCTTGAATTGAAAAAATTGAGTCATGATTAGAATCAACTGACTTAAAAATATTGTCAAATGATACTTATATAAAACTGGCATGTGCTGTGTGCAAAGTTATGGTTCTACTAATAGAACTAACACATTAAAAAGTACAGCTTTCCCGTCTCTGCTAAAAATACAAAAAATTAGCCAGGCATGGTGGCGGGTGCCTGTAGTCCCAGCTACTGGGGAAGCTGAGGCAGGAGAATGGTGTGAACCCCAGGGGACGGAGCTTGCAGTGAACTGAGATCGCACCACTGCACTCCAGCCTGGGTGACAGAGCGAGACTCCATCTCAAAAAAAAAAAAGTACAGCTTTTTAAAATCTTGTACATGAGAATTTAGAATTAAAAATAAGCAAAAATTCACTTGGATTACATTTGATCTAAAGGCAAAGTCTTTCTTCATAGAGTGATATTTAAACTCATAGCTAAGGGTTTTATATCATCACCCCTGGTCACAGCCTTATTAAAATAGTTACTAAGTTTTGAAATTGATGTTCTGCAGATTTGTCTTCTGATTCTCTTGTGGTTAGTAATGTCACTTTTGCCTTCATGGTTGATGACAAATGCTAATATTAAAGTTATACTTTATCATTAATCTTCTTCTGCAATAGAGATTATTAGATTTTTATTAGTCATGTATTCGTGTAAGTGACTCATGCTGAGAAGTCTTATCAAAAGGAAAAAAGGTACCAAACAGCCATAGATTTACATCCCATAGTGTAAGTGATGAACTATCATAGCAAAAGTATTCAGACTACATTTTCTGCACCTGTGGTAGGGCTGCTTCGCTTCTATTTCTCATGCATGTTAAATGCATTTCTGTCTTGTAATGTCTTACCTTTCTCACTGATCCCACCAACTGGAAGCCTCGTCTTCTGCATCACACACTGACCATGGCATGAATCATTTCACCTGGGTGGTGCACATGCTGGCCAGGGGCAGCAGTGTCAAGGGCTTCGCCCTCCTACCATGATGCCCAGAGGAAGGTAAACTCTTCCTACCTCTATTGTCTGATCATGTTTTGTTTTGTTAGCAAATGCCTTGAATCACAACCCTGGAAGAAGAAGATTTAGTTACAGTGCATCTGAAAGAGGGAAAGAAAAGAAAAAGCCTATGTACCTTTCAGATTTTATGAAACTGTATGATAAAGTCAGAACACTGTTAATTGCATGTGCATGTCACACATAGACATGTCCATGGCAGAAGAGGCTCATACCAGTGGAATGGTGCTTAACCAATTTAGGCTTCTTTTAATGTAACAATTAATATTTCACTTAAATCATGAATAAATGCTGAATTTCCAGGATGTGGCATAATAGGCATACATTATAACTGTCATAGGTAACTGCTACTTATGGTCATCCTTATGTCATATAGTAAAGTAGACTTTCAGGCTCTTGAGCCTATCAATTAATTTATTTTTATAAAAATATGCTTTAGGCTTAACTTCTGTACATTATCTCCTGTGTGTTATTTTAATTTTCTTTAATTTATCTAAATAAATTTCCCTAAAGTAATTTGTCCCTTCCTCAGAATATATTCAGCTTGAAGTGAGTTAAAGAAAACAGCTTTCTTCTGGAGAATACAGCATACTTAGTCTCCAGAGAAATGTAAAAAATCTTTTCTTGAGCTAGTGGTTCTTAAACCCTAGTGTGTATAAGAATTACCTAGGGTGCTTATTAAAACTGTACATTTCTGCCCTTCACTGGTAGTAAAAATTAAAAGTTCAATTACATTTTGGACATTTTTAAAGGCTATTGACTTGCTTATTATCCCTCCCTTTTTACTTTCAAAATGCCTGTTTTCTCTTCCCTTTCTTCCATGTAACAAATACTTACTGAGTTTCTAATTGTATCAAGCAAAATCTTGATAAATAGGCTAAGGTCACCCTGAGCAAAGAAGGCAGGGATCTCAGATTAAGTGTTGACATGTTACTTAAAAATAATCTAGATTTTATAAGGGCACAACTATAGGGAAACTTAACCTAACTTGAGTGGTATGGTAAACTGAAGAAGTGATATGTGTTCTAAGTTTGTTTTTAAAATTTGTTTCAAGTACTTGACTGTAAGAGGAAGGTTTGTGGATACCATCCTGGAAATAGTAATAAGAAGAGAAAATATATACTAGATGTGTTAGGATATTTATAGTGCTAACCTTTCCTATCTTTAGTGGATATTACAGAATATTTTCTTTTTTAGAATTTACTAAACTTTTTTTGAATGGTGCAATATATTGATTTTCATAGTTTCTTAAAATGTTTTAGAAAATATTTATACCTTTTAAAAGCAATTATATAATAGTAGAAATCCTAGTCGGTAATATATTAAGTAAAATTTAAAAATAAACTTCTAAAGTAACTGAAGATACTGTACTTCAATTGTTTTAAAAACTATGAAAATTAAAAAGACCTATGAAAATAGTTTTAATTCTAATGGGGGTTTGACTGAAATGAATATCAATTTACATCTAGAAAAATGTAAATTAGAAATGTGCTATGCCATTTAAAATGCAATATAAGTCTTTATAAAATGGACCCACCTTAGACCACTTCTAGTTGCATTTTTCAAAAAATCAAATCCTTTTGCAACTTTTTGTTGCAAGTCTCTTTCACTAGAAATTACTCTGATGGCACAGCTCCAGATCAGTTAACTGTACAACGCTAATGACACAAAGACCAAGGCTATGTAATCTGACTGCCCACCTGTGTAGGCATGCCACTCATCACCAGAGTAACTTTCACAAGAGTTTGAAAGTGTGAGTGGAGCAATTCAAATTTATGCTCACTCCTGAAAATAGCTTGCATTTTATGTCTTTCTGTTGAAAAATTCGCATCACTTTTGATAAGGTCGAATGATTATGCCAGGGATTTAACTTGTATATTTTGTTGCTTAAAAATTTTAGCAGGACTAGATGATTATTTAGATACCAGATTGAAATTTGCAAGCAGTGGGGATGAGAGGGAGAAATGTCGACTGTTAAGAGATCCTGGTTAACGGATGTCTACTGGATGCAGGAAGGATATATTGAATATTTGTATATACCTACACTGAATGGCTCAAACTCAGTATGAAGGTCAATTTCAGAAGAGTGATAAGGCCAACTCTCTGAGACTTCCTATACTACTTGATGTAGTCAGTAGAAGCAAGGTTTTTGGAAAGTAGGGAACTATTTCTAGATAGTGAAGGTCTAAGTTTGAACTTTATAACAGAATACCATAAATGGGTGGCTTAAACAACAGGCATTTATTTCTCATTGTTCTGGAGGCTAGGGAGTCTAAGATCAATACACTAATGAACTCAGTGTCTCGTGAGGGCCTGGCCTGCTTCATAGAGGGTTATTGTCTCCCTGTGTCCTCACGTAGTAGAAAGAATACAAGAGAACCATTTGGGGTCCTGTTCATAAGGACACTAATCTCATTCATGAGGGCTCCACTCCTTATGACCTAATTACCTTTCAAAGGCCCTACCTTCTAACACCATCACAGTGGGGATTAGGATTTCAGCATATGAATTTTTTGGGGAAACTAACAGTCCATTGTGAGGTATTGAGTGAAGAGAACTGAACTGACAAGAAAATGGGAATTGTATTCTCACTGACTCAAGACTTTTAGGAGCCACCTGGTGGCCTCATGTCAGCCAGTGTAGACTGGTGGAGACTGCCAAAAGGAAAGCACACCTACCTATGCAACTCTTTTCTTTTGTACTAGAGGTGTGACAGGATACTGTTTTCCCCTTGGTTACTTTTAGTTATCCATGACACTTTCTTCATTAGGACAATTTGACTACAAGCTCTTCATTGCCTCTGACAACTTCTGCTCTGGAAAGTACAAAAAGGATGCACAGCCTCAAATTTAGATTCTCGGGATATAGGGAAAAATGATTTTCAGTTAAGGATTTATTCTCCTGAGATTAAATATTTTCCAGCTTGGGGCATAGAAAATAGGAGGTGAAGTGAGAACTTAGACACTGGTGGGTCTCCCTGCTTATGCTTTTTCAATCCCTTGGTAAGAGGATATGCTGAGAGAGGTGTCAGAGATCCCATAGCAATGGGAACTTGGGCTCCTATCCCCCAGGGAGAGCTCAAGGTATGAAATTTCATATTTCCTGGCATGAGTTGGAGATAAAGACTATGCATGACTGACAATGGCAGGCAAGGAGCTAGGCGAGTTGCCAGACCTAGAGGGGTGTTTTGGACAGAGACCAGAGAAAAGACCAGAACAAGAATATCTCAGTGGATGCTAGCATGGACAGATGACTCCCAAGGACAAAAACTGCCATGTTCCTCACCAAGAACTGGGAATTAGGTATAATAACTTTGAGGGAAAATTTGTAGTTTTGGGAAAGTGATACTTATTCCGAGATTGGATGGAAGGTGACAGTGTAGAAATGAAGTGAGTCATTGGTCACCTATAATTGTGAACTGGGATTTGTTATAGCTTTTGAACTTCTTGATGGCAGAAATACTTTCCCATCCTCTGTCTTCACCCCACCCCACTTATTTCCATCTATATTAATGGATTTTTAATTAATAAAAATCTGTATCAATACATTTTTACTTAGTACCTGCTAAGTGCTGGGGAAATTAGAATAAGTTCTTGGCCTCAAGGAACTCCCAGTCACACTGCACATGGCATTTTCACACTTGGGCAAATAATTGCAATACAATATGGTAGGCACCGTAGTAGACATGTACTCAAGGAGTACTAGTAGCACAAGGGAGGCAGTGATTTACTATGTAGGTTGAAGAGAAGTCAGACTACTTCAGAGAAGATAGAACTCTTTAAGGATGAGTAGAAATTTGCCAAATGATTTAGCAGAGAAAAGTTTTTCAGGAACAGGACATTGACAAAGGTGCAGAGTCATGAATGGTTTGTGTGTATCCCTTTTGTAAAGAGAATGGTAGCAAAAATTACTGTTTTAAGCATAAGATTGTTTCTTATTGACCTTAAATTGTGGGAAGATGGTGAGGCTCCAAGACAGTAATGTTTGTAAAACTAATAAAAAACTTCACAAATGTGAGGTTGTGGTGTTATTATCTAATAAAATGCGTACTAAATAAAGATTAGAGGCATAACTTGTTTTTTAGATCTTTAGGTATTGTTACATTTTTAAAAAATATTTATGAAAAAGTGTCTTTTAGAATCTTAACTTTTCCTTATTCTGATCCTGAAATGGAGTTGTCTTGTCATTTACAAAATGCTCAATAGTGTCCAACATTGTCATAAAGAGAAACAATCTTTGATCTTTTTAATAGCTGATATTCATAAACCCTTCTTAGCGGTCTTAAAATGTTTCTGGAGAATTACCAATTGTGCATAATTATATTATTTGCCTTTTTTTTTTTTTTTTGTTTGAGATGGAGTCTTGCCTTGTCGCTCAGGCTGGAGTGCAATGGCATGATCTCGGCTCACTGCAACCTTCGCCTCCCGGGTTCAAGCAATTCTTCTGCCTCAGCCTCCCAAGTAGCTGGGATTACAGGTGCATGCCACCACGCCTGTTTAGTTTTTTGTATCTTTAGTAGAGACGAGGTTTCACCATGTTGGCCAGGCTGGTCTCGAACTCCTGACCTCCTAATCCGCCTGCCTTGGCCTCCCAGAGTGCTGGGATTACAGGCATGAGCCACCATGCTTGGCCTATTTGCCTATTTTAACACTGGAAAGCCAGAAGCAGTTAGGACATTAACTTTGAACACTGGAATAAATCTGTAATGGCAAAGTCAATAGCAGTACTTCACAAACCAGAGAACTTAAGGGGATTTCAGTTAGTATCACTTGTAGAAGAAATGTGTATTAATGCATTATCTTAAAAAAGGAGTTAAGTTTATGCTACAAAACTAATAGAAAACAATTAAAAGACTTACTGCTTTCTTTGGCATGTCATTTTCTTTGGGTTCCTAGAAGAATAAAAATGATTGTCTACTTGCTATCATATCATATAAATTTTTGACTGGTCAAATTTGTCTGAATCGATTAAACAAAAATAACATAGGAGACAGAGTAGGAAGATTAAAATTCATGGCAGGCATAGGCAGTAAACCAAATGACTGAATTTGAAGTTTGACTTTTTCTTTTTGATTTTTTTATTAGATTCTCACAAGTAGAGTTCAAGCTTAACACTTTAGAATGAGAGATTTCCAAAATCCTGGCTTTCAGCGAACAAGGATAAAAACAGAAAAAAACTGTCCATAAAAATTTAAGAAAATCTAGAATGACTTATACAATCTAAAGTTTGGCAGCTGATATATTTCTTATACAATCCCAAGAAAAAATGTCAAATATTTATAGATGTACTAGCAAATTATAAGAACAGGTTTTCTGATATAAGCTGTAACACTTAACATTTCTAATTTTATTAGAAACCTTTAAAATATACTGGATTCTTCTAACAAACTGGCAGATTTATAACTCTTCAGTTACATTTAGTATTCAGCCCTTTTAACTCTTATTTTGAAGATTTCCTTATCCACTGAGAGACATTAATTTATGTTTGCAGAATTCTTGGTTTATCTTTGGGAATTAAAGTTTTTTAAATTTATTCACCCACTCGTTACATTCTTTCAGTCTTTCAACATTCAATATTGAACAGACATGTTTCATGCAAGGATTTGTTCTAAGTCATTGCCAAGGGCGGTGATTATGTGTGTAGGTTTTGGGGCAGATGGGTAAATGTTGCTGTTCCAGCTTTATCAATTAACATCAGCGTGCTATGCATATTATTTATTGTCTCTAAGTGTCTCCTCTGTAAAATGAAGAGAATGATAGAACTTATAATTTTGTAAAAATAGAATGAGAATACTTAATTTGTAGTAAAAAAGCCAAATTTCAAATTTTGTAGAGATCACTCAATCTCTGTATGTATCAAGTTTTTTCAATAGTAAAGCAGATTTATGTCATTTGTCTGATCTACCTCATTATTGTTATAAAAACAAAAGGCACAACATATATTAATGTACTTTGTAAACCCTACAATGCTAGAGTTAGAGGTCTTATTGAATTATATCTACAACCTATATAATAATCATATAATATATAATTATATAGATCATTATATATATAATTATGTAGATTTATATAATTAGATCTAACTAGTTATATCTATATGATCTGATATGTAGACCTGGGATGGAGAAGATGCTGAATAAGGGTTTGTTGAATGAATAAAATATTTATTCATTAATAAATACTTTATTAGAAACTTATTGCCAGGATCAAATAGAAATGCATTTAAAGAGCTAGCACCATGCTTAATGCTTAGGAAAATACTCAGTATGAGAGTTGTTGCTATATTATAGCTATCATGCTCTGTAAGTCCAAAGTAAATGTAAGCAATAATTATTTTCATTTTAAAAAGCCCCAAATATGCAACAACATATGAAAGCATTTCAGTTTAGGATTGAAGAGCACATGGTACCCCTTTAACACCACATTTGTCTCACATTTTTTCCTGTGTGCGTGTGACATATCCCCTTTCCTCTGCCTCACCCCAGACTCATGTTTTAAGCTTCCTTAAGATTTGATGCATCTATCAAGTGCCCAGAGGGCTCACTGCTACTGGCTGCAGCCTCTTAGTTCTTCCCCTGCAGCCTTGGTTAAAACTTAGTACTTCCCTCCAAATAAGACTTGATCCTCGATAAGAGCCAGAGACCCAAGTTTTCTCTAGAAATTCATAGTCATGATTGCGTATGCATAAATAGTTATACTCAGGCAGAAATTCTCCCTTCGTTCTGGATCTGTTTAATGTAGCAAGTGTTTGTATGAGTAGCTCCTTCAGTATTTTAATGCGAAAGGAGATGTAAACTCTCCACTAGAATAGAAACTCTACAAGCGTCTGAAATATTTGCTATTGTCTGTCAGGGAGGGAGGAAGGTCAGGTATTATTGGCATGGTGTCATATAAACCTAGAATTCTGAATATCTTTATGGCATCTATCACAGTTGTTGAAAACCTTTTTCATTTCATATCATAAGTTTCCAAACCCATTCTTTTCACCTCTTAAAAAAAAAAAAAAAAAAAGCAGATTGAAAAACTAAATCCTAGTCTATGAGAGCTTTGTTCTCTGAATCAGAGTAGCATACATACTTTTATTAATGCTGTCCAGGAATATTACTATTATCAGCATAATCCATTGACCTCACATTCCTTCATAGCTTATTTTAAGAACTAGTGGAGAAAAGTTTTTAGGTGTTATTTTTTGAAGGTATGTGTTCATACCGGCTAATGAAGGAAATCCCTGAATTTAGAAGATGCCTTCAGGTTATCAGAGTTTATCTGATTCCAAGTCAGTGAGTAACCATTTATTAAGTTCCTATTTGTGAGGCTGAAAAATTCTGTCCCTTCAGAGATGATTCATAATGTAAGGGCAAGATACTTAAGAGCAACACCTATTTTAAAGTCCAAAGAAGGAAGAAAATGAAGAGAATCGTGTTCAGACTAGTTTACCCATGGTCCGCAACATAAACTAGATACAGGAGTAGAAAGTAGAGTCTAGAATTTGGTTTTAGGAGATTCCCTTAGTAAAGCTGTGGAATGAAGCAGAGTTATCAGCAAAGATTTAGAGAAACAATAGTGAGAGTGACTGGAAAAATACTGGTGTCCTATAAGCTAGAAGATAAGTGTTTGAACAAGGGAATGGCAAAAAGTTGTTATATGAAACAGAAATGGCTGTTGTGTTTGGCTTGAAAAGAATGACCTCACATTAGAAAACAACCTAGGTGGAAGGTGACAATGAAAGCTGTAGAGGCAGGAGTTAAAGCACTGAGGATGTGGAGACAGCAATGGTAGGTCTAATGCTGGAAAGAATTTAACCAAGAAAGAAGAATGAAATAGGTACCTTTCTATTTTAGTTTAGTATTGAGAAAGGTAAAAGGCTCAAATGAAGACTTTTTTTGTTTCTAGTCTATTTGAGCTTAATGATTATTTACTCTTAAGTTTTGAAGAGCTAAACCAAGCATTTTACTTAACCATGTTAGCTGGCATTTTATTTGCCAGCAGATTATTAATTATAGTTTTCATTGGCAAGAGGTAGTTAATATAGTTAATAAGTATCCTGTTGGAGTATAAATGGAGCTCATTGGCCTTCGCCTTAGGATGCCAGCATCAAACAAGTCAGTAACTGTTGCTGATGGTTAATTTCTTAGAAATTGCTATGTCTCTTACAGCATAACAGTGGTTATCCCCTTGATCTTCAGTAAGTAAACAGTAAATAGAATAAGTTACTAAATATACAAATGGGGATTGCACATGTGAGTTCTACAACAGGGAGTAAGATTTTGGCAGGAGCAATTAAACTCAGTGAAAGGTTGATGTGAATGCCTCCTGAAGTCGTTCCATTTCCAGTGGCTAACATAGTCACAGAGGAAAGATGACCACAGAGCCAGTGTAGTCAGAAAACAACTTTAGACTGCTGAATAGTGGCATTGTCTGGTATTCTTTATTTAGTAAGAGGTGTTAAGCTAAATTTGGCCTGAGGGTGCCTCCATACTTTGAGTCTGTCGTAACAAACTGCAACCTTAGTATAGAAACTGAAGCCTCATAGGTGTATACTTGTCTTAATAGGTAGCTAAGTCACAGCCAATCACAGCAGCCAAACTTGAGTCACAGGCTGCCAGCTGATCCGATCATATTCAAATAAGTAAACAAAGCTGTGAAGGATCAAGCTGCTCCTGTATGTCACTTCATTTTCTTCAGTCTATAAATGGTGTCTGTCCACAATACAGAGTGGAACTCTCTGAATGTCTCCTCATTCAATGTCCCCAATTCATGAATTCGGCTGCCCAATTTGTGGATTGTTCATTGCTCAAATAAACTGTTAAATTTAATTTATATAAAGTTTTTAGCAGGTGAAAGACTTTTCTCAGGTAGAATTTCATGCTTTGGTATTTTACAACTCAAATATGGCTATTGCCGTCTCAAGAGCACCTCTTATTTTTGAGGCAAATGTCAACAAAAGACAAGGACTGGTTGTTCAGGTTGAGGGTTGTTTTTTCATTTAGTTTCTGGGGGTAATTTGAGAATTTAATTGTTGCTTTAAAAAAAAAACTCTAGTTGTTCCAACAATCTAGGATTTTTAGGTATTTAGGCATACCAGGAGGTCCTCAAATTGTTTTCGGTATCCATAAGCCTAATGGAAGTCAGGCATTTCCTGTTGATCATGCTGTATATTTCAGTAAAACAGCACATTGATTTTTTTTTAATTTTTGACTAAAATTTTTATCAATCTCTTGCTAATTAGAAGCTCTGGTGGTTAAGCTTGCTGTTAATTTGTTAAGAATGTTAATTTAACAAACAGAATTATAAAGAAATATTTTAAAAATGGGATTTATAAGGAAGTTGTCTTAGTCTATCTTGTGCTGCTATAACCAGTTACCACAGACTGCATAGTTTATAAGAAACGGAAATTTATTTCTCATAGCTCAGGATTCTGGGAAGCCCAATATCAAGGTGCAGACATCTGGTGAGGGCCTTCTTGCTGCATGATAACGTGGCAGCAGGGCAAATAAAGGACATAAAGAGGGGTAGGGATGGGAGAGGAAATTTGCCTTTCCTCTTTTTGTTTTATCCAGATCTCTAGCCAATTGGCTGGCACCTGCCCATATTGAGGGCAGATCTTTCCCACTCAGTCGACTGACTCACACACCAGTCTCTCCTAGAAATACCCTCAGAAACACACCCAGAATTACTATTTACCAGTTCTCTAAGTATATTTTAATTCAGTCAAGTTGAACCTAAAATTAAGCATCATAAAAGTTAATACAAATATACTTAATAATGAAAAAGTTGAGAGCTATTGCCAGAAATTTTTGATTAATGGCATGACTTCCCACCTGTACTAGAAATCAGTAATTTTCTTAACTCAAACACTTCTTTGAAAATCTAATGCCTTTACTTAAAAATAGCCTAATATGTAGAATTATCTAAATGGCTTGATAATCTGTATTTTGTAGACAGGTTGTGTGATTTGAGGAGCCAGTTTCTTCTGGGACATTTTGAGAAGCTGCCCCTCTCAGTTTTACCTGTAACCTTGCTATGTAAACTCATGCTGAAGCTGCTAGGGGTGGATTGGCTTCCTTAGGGAAGCCTTAGACAGTGTGAATAATTGGGGTTTTATTTACTGCTGAGGAATAAACACATGCTGGCATTTTTATTACTATTTTGGGACTTGTATGCATCATTTTCCATGATTGCTGTTGCCCAGCCGGGTTGCTACTTGGGCAATCTGGCAGAAAGAGAACGTTATCTCATTGCAAATTCTCTTTTTAATTATTGGGGATTTGGAATTCCAATTCAAGAGATTAAAGCTGTGTAAATAATTAAAAAAAAACCACACAAATAAAACCTCCAAAAGTCAGTTTCTAATTTTTTGAGTCCTCAAAATCCATGTCAACTCAAAGTCCTTTTTATATAGCAAAGCAATAATAATCTTTTATAATATGAAACTCTATAGGGTTTATTTTTTTTTGTTCTAAGATTAGGATAAAAAATGTTAATGTTTTTGCATTCTAGTTATTGAAATCAGAAATTTGGGGACAGAAATGCTCAGTAGCACTTTTACCCATGGATGTTCAAGTTTTACATATCTTGCTAATTATTTGGTAAAATGCATACTACATTTGTTGAAAATACCATGTACTACATCTCTTTAAAAATGCAACACTTCATTAACCCCTTTGAGTTTTCACATAATTTTTGCCATGTGGGATAGAAGGAAACTGAAATGGAAATGATCTAATTATGAAAGCTAAATTTTTACAATAGTTCTAAGTCTTAAGTCAGACATACTTTATGCAGTCGAAAACAGAATTATCACAAGTAAACAAGTTATTCAATGGTAATAATTTTCTCACTTTTGTTCTATAGACAGTTCTTCTTTCCCTTTATTAAAAGCTCCACAGAAACTTCCTAGGATCTTGCTGACTTCTAATGCTTACTTAAAAATTTCTCTGGTATATATCAGAGGTAATCAAGTAACCAAGTATTTTTGGATAAATGGAAATATTAAAAATTAGAAAAAATCTATCATGCAGATATCACATTTGGTATTTAAAAACTTGTATTCCATTCCTGAATTTTATGTATCAATTTTATGAGCCTGGTTATTTCAAAATTTAGAGCTTTAACTTCATATTTAAAATGAAAGGGTTAGACTAAATAGTCTTTAGGCTTCTCTTCAGAGCTATCTCTGTTTGGCTTGTTTTCTGCAGTTAATAGTTGTGAACTAGCAGAAGGTTAGGCTGTGTTAAGTTGAGTCATAATTTTCCTGTTTTATTTGAAAGAGATGGTTAAGAATATTCCACTCAGACCAGACCATCTGGATTTGAATCCTGGCTCTGCTGCTTACTACCTATTTAATTTTGGGGCAAATTAACTTAATCTCACAATTCTTCTGTTTCTTTATCTGCAAAACCATGATAACAATTGTATCTACCTCAAAGGATTGTTAGGATATTACATTAATTAATATATGCAAAAGCTTAGACCAATGCCTGTATATAGTTGTGTTCCTTAAGTATTATTTGTTATTAAAAATATATAAATAAGATTTTCAATGCAGGACTCAGGAACCACACTATGTGTTTCAGAGAGAAAGGGGTTTAATATAGATGATTTAGGTGTTCATGAAATGGGGAAGGGTTAGAGGAGTTAGGGTTGAGACTGGGACACCGGTTCAGGGCACACCGTCATAGCTTGCAACCCAGCAACCAAATTTTATATCACATTGTTGGATCTAATTTCCTCTGGAACTCTGACTACAGAAGTGTCTGGGGAATGTGGCATTTACTTTTCAGGAAGGAATGAATGTTGAGTGCCAATTACCTATATCTAGTTCTAGCTGCCTAACAACCTCAACTTCTTCCCAAGGGCACCAAATTCAGTTTATGAGAAGTCTCTCTGATATGTTTTTTTAATCCTGACAACAACCCTTTGAGCTACATATCCCCCAATTAGAGAAGAAACAGGCTTAGAGTGAGCAGTCAAGTGACTTGGCCAAGTTGCAATTGTTGAACCAGTTCTGAGTGTAGGTGGTCTGAGTCCCAGAGGCTTGTCTATGCTGTATGTTTCATGCTTCGGACTTGCGCCCTTTGTGCTCCCCAAGGACTTAAAGGAGTGCCTCATTCATTCTAGCTTTACTCATTGCAATAGATGAAGTTAAAGCTAGAGATATTTTTAAGAAACATTGATGAGGATTTAATCTGACAAATTGTCTACAAACCATATTGTTGAATAATAAGGTGGTCCTATGGGTGGGAGTAGAGGGAAGACGGCATGAAAGAATGACATCAGTAGGACTCATATCTAGTGCCAGTGATCAATTGAATTCTTGTGATCTTGTCCAAAATGGCAGAGGCTGATTATTGAAGATAAGGTGGCTAACAGAAAAATTATCACTCAATATTAGGTATTCAAGTACTTTTTAAAAAATATGCAACAGTTGCTGCTTCTTGAATTTTCTAATGTTTTAACATAATTCTGCTTTCTAGGATTCCAGAAAATGCTATAATTTGGTAATATTTGACTCAAAATGAACATGACCTCTTAGAAACATTTTCAGATGTTTATTATTTTGTTTCTTCATTTGTTGAGAATATACTATGTGGTGAGTACTGTTCTATGAGCTGCTAATAAAATGGTAAAAAATCCAAGGTCCTACTAATAATAGTTTCATTCCATGGGGAGAACAGGCAGTAAATAAAAAATAAACAAAAAGCATACTTTAAGGGCTTGAAAATTACCAAGAAGAAAATAAGATAAAGTTGGGTTAGAACGTAAGGGTTTATTTATTTAGAGTCTTGCTGTATCACCCAGGCTGGAGTCCAGTGACGTAATCTCGGCTCACTACAGCCGTCCTCCTCTTGGGTTTACATAATCTTCATGTTTCAGCCACCCAAATATCTGGGATTACAGGCATGTACCACCACGCCCAGCTAATTTTTGTCTTTTTAGTAGAGACAGGGCTTTGCCATATTGGCCAGGTTGGTCTTGAACTCTTGACCTCAAAGAGATCTGCCTGCCTTGGCCTCCCAAAGTGCTGGGATTATAGGTGTGAGCCACTGTGCTCAGCCAGTAATGGGTTATTTTAGCTAGGCTGATACAGGAGGCTTCTCTGGGAAGTGACATTTGAGCTGAGATCAGCATGAGAGAGAGTCAGTCAGTCACTCATGTAGACACCTGGAAAGGAACGACACAGTCAGAAGAAATGACAAATGCAGAGGCGAAAAGTGGGGATGACCTTTATGTGTTTGAAGGCAAAGTTCACTGTGAACAGAGAGTAGTGGACAAAGTGAGAAGTGGTGGACGTTGATGTTAGTGAGTTAGATTCAGATTTAGATTTTATTTTTTGCATGGGAAACTGTTAGATTGTTAGTAGAGGTATAACCCAAGTTTTGTTTTATAAAGATCATTTGTCTACTGCATGGAGAATTGAACCCTCAGAAGAGAGTGGAAACAGAGAACCCACCAGGATTATGTTAGCTTGAGTGAGAGTTGATGATGTCTTGAATTAAAATTATAGCAGTGAAAATGGTGAGAAGTGGTCAGATTCTAGGTTTATTTATTGGTGGAACTGACCCAATGTCCTAGTAGATGGATTTGGGCCATGAGAAGCAGAAGAATCAAGGATGATACAAAGGTTTTAGTCTGATCAACAGGGTGGATGATATCATTTCTGAGATTGAGAAGACCAGGGAAAAAGTGACTTTAGAAAGTCAAGAATCCTTTTTTTGATACATTAAATTTGAGATGTATATTAGATTTTCAAATAGAGATGTAGAGTAGTTGGATATACAAGTCTAGGATTTAGTGGGGGAGATTGGGACTAAATATTTGAATCTGGGGATCATCAAAATATGCATGCTATTTGCTGTTGGAAACTATGAATGGGATGAGATTGTCTAGGGAGACTAGAAAGAGAAGAGGGCCAAAAACAGAAATCGTGGATAATTGAACCAATCTGAGAGTGAAGGATAGAAAGCAATGTGCTAGGGGAAAAGTAGACTGAAAGATAGAAAGCAATGTGCTAGGCGAAAATTCTGGAAAATCGAAGTGACGCAGATGGTTAGAGAATACAGAGATGACAGAATTAGCCAAATGTGTCAAATGCTGCAGGATATCTAATAGGAGGACAGATAATTGACCATTGGGTTGGCAAAAGGAGGGCCATTAGTAAATTTTAAAAAATGGTTTTCAAACAGTGGTGAGGGAATTTTATTGAAAGTAGAAAATGATGAAGTTACCAAAAGCAATTGTATCAAACAAAAATGAGCAAATGGGACCTAATTAAAGAACTCCAACATAGCAAAAGAAACATCAACATGGTGTGGTGGTCCACACCTGTAATCCCAGCACTTTGGGAGGTTGAGGTGGGTGGATCATTTGAGGTCAGGAGTTCAAAAGCAGCCTGGCCAACATGGTGAAACCCTATCTCTACTAAAAAAAAAAAAAAAAAAAAAAACCCACAAAAATTAGCCAGGCATGGTGCGAGTGTCTGTAATCCCAGCTACTCAGGTGGCTGAGGCAGGAGAATTGCTTGAACCTGGGAGGTGGAAGTTGCAGAGAGCCGAGATTGTGCCACTGCACTCCAACCTGGGTGACAGAGCAAGACCTTATCTTAAAAAAAAACAAAAAAAAAAACAAAAAAAACCCCAACAGCTTAACCTTAACCTACAGGGTAGGAGAAAATACTTCCAAACTAAACAGCTGAAAAAGGTCTAATATCCAGAATCTATAAAAGGCTTAAATTTATAAGCAAAAAACAACCCTCTGAAAAAGTAAGCAAAGGACATGAACAGGTACTTTTCAAAAGAAGACATATAGGTGGCCAAGAAGCATATGAAAAAATGTTCAACATCACAATTAGAGAAATGTAAATCAAAACCACAATGAGATATCATCTCACAACAGTCAGAATGGCTATTTACACTTAAAAAAGTCAAAAAGTAACATGCTGGTGAGGTTGCAGTGAAAGGGGAATGCTTATATACTGCTGATGGGAATGTAAATTAGTTCAACCACTGTGGAAGGCAGTGTATCGAGTTCTCATGATTTAAAACATAATTACCATTTGACCCAGCAATCCCATTACTCAGTATATACTCAAAGGAATATAAATCATTCTACCATAAAGACACACACACACATATATGTTAAATATAGCACTATTCACAGTAGCAAAGGCATGGAATAAACCTAAATGCCCATGAATGATAGGCTGGATAAAGAAAATGTGGTACATACACTCCATGGAACAGTATGAAGCCATTAAAAAAGAGATCATGTTCTTTGTAGCAACATGGATGCAGCTGGAGGCCATTATCCTAACTAAACTCAGGAGCAGAAAATCAAATACCACATGTTCTCATAAGTGGGAGCCAAACAAAGGGAACACATGAACCCAAAGAGGAGAACAAATGAGACCAGGGCCTACTATAGAGTGGAGGGTGAGAGGAGGGAGAGGATCAGAAAACTATCAGGTACTATGCTTACTACCTGGACGATGAAATCTGTACACCAAAAGCCCAAGACATGTAGTTACCTGTGTAACCTGTACGTGTTCCTCTGAACCTGAAATAAAAGTTAAGGAAAGTGAAAAATGGGTAATTCCTTCTCTGATGTACCCCCAGCATGCCTAGAAAAATGCAAGTAGGGGTTCCTTGATAGGGTTATAAAATTGACCGCTTTTTTTTTTTTTTTTTCTTGTCTGCAAGGCTCTGTGGTGTGGTTTGAAGCTAGTTTTACATAGCTTTCCCTCATATTAAATTGGAGATTCAGGATTAGGATTTCTCCCACCAAATTGTATTCCTATTCAGAAGATAGTAAAATAGCCTTTTACTACTACCTTATGGTATGTTTCAGCCAATTCAGTTGATTGGAAACCATATAATTTTTCAGCTTAATTTAACATTGTATCTAGGGCAAGCTCCAGGAGAAGTTAGGTAGTGAATGCCCTGTTTCATTGCTGGTTTATGGAAAATTTGAATAATTTACAAAAACGTACTTTCCTGAAATATCAAGCAGTCCGTTGAATTATGTTGGCATTCCTAAACACGCACATAATGAGAGAATATACTCCATTATACATGACATCTGGACTGGGAACAAAAACAGAATGTCAGCAGATATAGTAAAGGTTATAATAATGGTTACAGCCAATCTGGCTGACAATACTGTGTGTTCTTTTGACTGCTCGCGGGTGAACAAGACAATCTTTTAAAAGCAAATAAACACATTAACACAAGATAGGCAATGTTTTGAGACGGTGCCAAATTGCAAATATCGTGTGTGGACTCCTCTCAGGGGTTGTGAATTTGGGGAAGTATGTTTTGGGACATGTCACTGAATTTGCTGAAATGTGGAGCTTCCTTTCCTTTTCCCTATAGAGAGAAGCTGGAAATGTTTAAGGGTTAGTAGCTCATGCCAAGATGTGGATGTTGATGTCCTAGTTGTTTCCTGACTCCCCCTCTGCGAGCATATGTTCGGCTTGGCTCCTCCGCATTGTCTGGAGGAGGCTTTCAGAGTGGTTCTGGGCAGAGCTAGACACTTGCTGAAGAGCATCTGATCCCACTTCATTTCCCTATAGCCTGGCTTACTGTGCCAATCACCAGTGGGAAGCTGGCAACTTGAATTCTGGGCTTTCTCCATGAAGTGAGGCACCACAGCATTTGCATGTATGACATTGTTTGTGGGTTATTAAAGAAGACATTTTGACTTGTTTTTGCTAATACTTGGGCAATGGAAAGATGCTCTACATATTCCATAGTTGAAAGGATCATCAGGACGACTGTGACATAGAATGCACATGAAAATACATGAAGTAAAGCCCATGAAAACAATCAACTCTAAGGTGCACTCTAAAGAACTAGTTGTTGTTGTATAAATATTAGGGTTTCTCAATGGATAAAAATATTTACTATAGAGCAGTGTTTGAAAACTCAAGTGTTTCAAGTCCATGGAGGCAGCTTGAACGTTTGGGTCAGGATATAAGTGTTAGGAGTGGTGGGTCTTACAGAAAACTGATGATCACACACCCATCCATATTCAATTAGAGAGCAACACAATAAAAGCCATAAAAAAGACCTTTGCAGGATAAAAGCCTGCTAATTGCCAGCTAGTGACATAATCGCACAGAATAATAGAATTTTCCAGATGAAACAAGGCTTTGAGATTATTAATCTTTCATTTCACCAATAAATGAGGTGAAATCTCTTGATTAAAGTCTCATAGATACTTAGAGTCAGAGATAGGACTAGAATACAAATGCCTGGTGTTTTCTGTGTCAAGCTGTGTAAGGCATATAGACTGATGGAGCCAAAGACTGGGACCTAAGCAGTCCAATTTTGTAACTGGTAAAATAGTATGGTGCTACCATATATATTTTTCTTAGAGAATAATGATCAGTGTTTGCAAAACTCACTTCTAAGTCCTGATCATAAAACTTTTTAAATACAAGCATTGTCTTTGGATTCTTCTATGCCTTATTTTAAAATTTTAATTCTTTTAATGTTTGTGGGTACATAGTAGGTGTATATATGAGGTACATGAGATATTTTGATACAGGTATACACTGTGTAATATATTAGGGTAAATGGGACATCCATCACCCCAAGCATTTATCCTTTCTTTGTGTTACAGACAATCCAGTTATACTCTTTTGGTTATTTAAAAATGTATGTAAGTTATTGTTGACTGTACTCACCCTGCTATGCTATCAAATATCAAGTCTCATTCATTCTATCTATTAATTTTTTTGTACCTACTAGCCATCCCCATTCTCCCTCTACCACTACTGTCCTTCCCAGCCTCTAAGTAACCATCATTCTACTCTCTATGTTCATGAGTTGAATTATTTTACTTTTTAGCTTCCACAGATGAGTGAGAACATGTGAAATTTGTCTTTCTGCTCCTGGCTTATTTAACTTAACATAATGTCCTCCAGTTCCATCCATGCTGTTGCAAATTATAGGATCTCATTCTTTTCTTATGGCTGAATAGTATATATGTACCACATTTTCTTTCTTTCTCTTTTCCAAATAGTCTCTATCACCTGGCTAAAGTGCAATGGCAGCAATCATGGTGCACTACAGCCTTGACCTCCCAGGCTCAAGCTATCCTCCCATCTCAGCCACTTGAATAGGTGGGACTACAGGCGTGTACCACCATGCCTGGCTAATTTTTTTACTTTGTGGAGGTGAGGTCTCACTATGTTGCCAAGGTTCCTTTCTAACTCCTTGGCTCAATAAATCCTCCCACCTTGACCCACTTAAAGTGCTGGGATTACAGGTGTGAACCACCACACCTGGCCACATTTTCTTTATCCATTCATCTGTTGATGGACCCTTAGGTTGCTTCTTTTTTTTTTTTTTGAGACGGAGTCTCGCTCTGTCGCCCAGCCCAGGCTGGAGTGCAGTGGCGCGATCTCGGCTCACTGCAAGCTCCGCCTCCCGGGTTCACGCCATTCTCCTGCCTCAGCCTCCCGAGTAGCTGGGACTACAGGCGCCCACAACCGCGCCCGGCTAATTTTTTGTATTTTTAGTAGAGACGGGGTTTCACCGTGGTCTCGATCTCCTGACCTTGTGATCTGCCCGCCTCGGCCTCCCAAAGTGCTGGGATTACAGGCGTGAGCCACCGCGCCCGGCCCCTTAGGTTGCTTCTAAATCTTAGCTGTTGTGAATAGCTGGATAGTGCTGCAGTAAACATGGGAGTGGAGACATAAAACTGTTGGAATCAAATTCATGTTGCTTTTTTTAGACACGGTTTCAATCCCTTTGCCCAGTCTGGAGTGCAGTGGCATGCTCTTGGCTCACTATAACCTCTACCTCCTGGGCTCAAGAAATCCTCCTGCCTCAGCGTCTGAAGTAACTGGGACTACAGGTTTGTGCCACTATGCCTGGCTAATTTCCGTATTTTTAGTAGAGACAGGGTTTCACCCTGTTGGCCAGGGTAGTCTGGAACTCCTGATCTCAAGTGAACCACCTGCCTTGGCCTCCCAAAGTGCTGAGATTACAGGCATAAGCCACCGCAGCCGACCCAAATTCTTGTTTTAAATAATGTCAGAGGAGAATATATTCATGGTTCTTAAAATATCAGTGGAAGTTGCCTGGAACTGGAAAAATTTGAACATGTAGGAGAGACAGGGCTATTTATAAATGAAAATTCAATGACAAACAGTAAAGAAATACATCAAATGAATTATTTGTGGCTGTACAACATAGACGTTCCACATTGCAGGAAAAATATCAATTTTTATGTAATATAATTTAAACAGTGTTACTTTTAAAAAATGAGAACTTTTATACTTCGGGTTGAAGTATCGATTGTAAAACCACTTTGGAAATAGTTTTGCATTTTACTTAAGTAAAATGAGTGAACACTCTAACACACAGCTCTATAGCTTGGTGAAACACACATATGTCAGGAGATGCATCAATGTTCAAAGCAACATCCTTAAAAGCAAAAAACATAGGAACAAGCCAAATGCACATCTACATTTACAATGGATGTATTGCATCATATGATGGAATAATTTATAATGTGAAAATGACTAGAGCTACATATATTAGTATGAAACCAAAGGTGCATTAAAAATATACACACAGAATTTCATTTAAAATTTAAAAAGCAGCTGACACTGAGCAACATGTAGATAGGAAATTCATGTGAGTTTAAACCATAAAGAACAAGGGAATAATTAACATACAAGTAAGGATAGTGGCTGCCTCAGAAGAGACGGACAAAGGAGGTATATGCAATTAGGGAAGCGCGGCCCTCAGGGATATTGATAATACTCTGTTTCTTTAAATGGTGACAGGTTCACTGGTCTTATTCTTAAAATATATATATACATCTTTTATATAAATTTTATGTTAAAAGTATAACTGAGCAGAATAATTGGTAAGAAATATTGAGTAATTATTGTCTGAGTTTTTCCCCTCATTCTGGACTGATAGTTTGGTAATTGATTATAGATAATGAATTATACACAGTCATGTACCACATAACGATGTTTTGGACTGCAGACTGCAAATACAACAGGGGTCCAGTAAGATTGTAAGGGAGCTGAGAAAGTCCTGTGGCATGTGGCAGCTGTCTTAATGTAGCACAGTGTGTTACCTTTTCTATCTTTAGATATATTTAGACACACAGATACTTATTGTGTTACAATTGCCTACGGTATTCAATACAATAATATGCTGTACATGTTTGTAGCCTCGGAGCAATAGGCTAAACCATATCGCCTAGGTGTGTAGTAGGCTATACCATCTAGGTTTGTGGAAATACACTCTATGTTGTTTGCACAATGACAAAATCACCTAAGCAATACATGATTGACTGTATTTAATTTTATTAAAAAGGTTTGTTGTGGAAAAAAACCGAAAAAATGAAGTTTGTAGTCTTAACTTTTTCTAAGTTCAGTTGTTATAATTTTTACTTTCCAGTCATTTTTAGTAGTTTTAAGTATGTTCATATTGTTGGGTGACTGATCTCCAGAACATTTTCATCTTGCAAAACTGAAACTCTTGATTCATTGAACAATTCCCCCTTTCCCCCTCCCCCGAGGCTCTGACAACCACCATTCTACTTTGTTTCTGTGAATGGGTTCCATGAATCTGACTACTCTAGATACCTCATATAAGAGGAATTATACAGTACAGTAGACTCCCCTTACTTGTGGTTTCACTTTTTGTAGTTTGTTACCTGCTGTCAACTGTGGTTTGAAAATATTAAATAAAAAGCTCCAGAAATAAATAATTCATAAGTTTTAAATTGGGTGACATTCTGAGTACTGTGATGAAATCTTGTCCCATTCAGCCCAGGACGTGAATCATTCCTTTGTCCAGCATAGCCATTCCACATACACTACCTGCCTGGTGGGCACCTAGTAGCCATCTCAGTGATCAGATCACCTGTCCAGGTATTGCAGTGTTTGTTTTCAAGTAACCCTTTTTTTACACTTAATAATGGCCCCAAAGTACAAGAGCAGTGATGCATATTGTTATAACTGTACTATTATTAGTTATTCATCTCTTACTGTGCCTAATGTATAAACTTTATTGTAGGTATGAATGTACAGGAAGAAACACCATATATATAGGCATCACTAATATCCTTGGCTTCAGGCATCTACCACGGGTCTTGGAATGTATCTCCTGAGGATAAGGGAAGACTCTTACACCTGTCTTTTGTGACCAGATTATTTCACTTAGCATAGTGTCTCCAAGATTTATCTGTATCGTTGGATGTAGCCAGGATTTCTTTTCTTCTTAAGTCTGAATAATATTCCATTGTATGTGTATTAGTCTGTTTTCACACTGCTGATAAAGACGTACCCAAGATGGGGCAATTTACAAGAGAATGAGGTTTAATGGCTTTACAGTTCCCCGTGGCTGGGGAGGCCTCACAATCATGGTGGAAGGCAATGAGGAGCAAGTTACATTTTATGTAGATGGCAGCAGGCAGAGAGAGACAGCTTGTGTGGGGAAAATCCCCCTTATAAACCATCAGATCTCATGAGACTTATTCACTATCATGAGAACAGCATAGGAAAGATCTCCCATGATTCAATTACCTCCCACTGAGTCCCTCCCACAACACATGGGGAATTCAAGATGAGATTTGGGTGGGAACACAGTCAAACCATATCAGTATGTATATACCACATTATGTTTATCCATTCATCTGCTGATGAACACCTAGGTTATTTCCACCACTTGGCTGTTGTGAATAGTGCTGCTACAAACATATGTGTGCAAATAAGTCTTTGAGATCTTGCTTTCAATTCTTTTGAATAGAGACCCAGATGTGGAATTCCTGGGTCATATGGCAATTCTGATTTTTTTTTTTTTTTTTTTTTGAGGGATGTCTTTTATAGTGGCGGTACAATTTTACATTCCCACTAACGCTATACAACAGTTTTTGCCATCCTTGCCAATTTTTTCCTCTCCTTACCAACATTTAACTTCTATTTTTTTTTTTTTTTTTTTCTGATAGAGTTCCTAGTGGGTGTAAGGTGATATCTCACTGGAGTTTTGATTTGCATTTTCCTAATGATTAGTAACGTTGTGTCCCTTTGCATATACATGGTTATTTATATATCTTTGGATAAATGTTTATTCAAAGGACTTGTCCATTTAAAAAACTTGGACTGTTTTCTTGTTAAAGGTGTTTTTGTTATATTCTGGATATTAACCTCTTATCAGATACATGATTTGCAAATATTTTCTCCCATTCTGTAGGTTGCATTTTCACTCTGGATTGTGTCCTTTGCACAGAAGCTTTTACTTTTGTTGCCTGTGCTTTTGTTTTTATATCCAAGAAATCCTTGCCAAATCCAATGTCATGAAGACTTTCCCCTATTTTTCCTTTTATGTTTTACAGTTTAGATCTTTTAGGTCTTTGATCTACTTTGAGTTAAATTTTGAATGTGATGTAAAGTAAGGGTCCAACTACATTCTTTTGCCTGTGGATATTCAGTTTTCTCGACACCATTTGTTGAAGAGACTGTCCTTTCTCCATTGAATGGTCTTGGCATCCTTGTTGAAAATCTTTTGGAGATTAAGAATTATGTATATATATTTAGCACCTTCCAGCTTTTATTTTAGTTTTCGAGCCGTCAGCTTTCAGTTTCATTGTTCTACTTTTCTAGCTGCTTTAAAGATCTTTTAAAATCCTTTTTGGTTTACTATGAGTCTAGGTGTGGATTTCTTTCTATTAATCTGGCTTAAGATGTTCTGGGATACCTAAGTCTTTGGATGGTGTCTTTTGTCAGCTCCCCATCAATATTCTGTTAGAGCTTCTGTTCCATTCTTTGTAGGATCTTCTGAAAATCTTAGTAGTTTGTTTTTTGTTTGTTTGTTTTACTGTATGTGAGATAGGGTTTTACTGTCACCCAAGCTAGAGTGCAGTGGCATGATCATGGCTCACTGCATCCTTGACTTGATTCTCCTGCCTCAGCTTCCCAAGTAGCTGGGACTACAGGAGGCACCACCACATTGTTAATAGATCTTTATTACACCTTCTCACTCTGAACTTCATTTCCCAACATCTCAGATGTCATATTTTCCATCTGTCTTTGTGTTTCATTCTGCATTCAACTTTTAGCTCTCTATCTTTGAACTTCCTTTCTTTTCTGCTATATCAAATAAGTTATTTAACCTTTCCTTTGAATTTCTCACTTTAATATTATACTCATCCTTTCTACTTAACTGTTTTGCATACCTGCTCATTCATAGTTTTGGTAGTTGCTTATTCTGCCATTATATTCTTTTACTAACTGCTGTAGACTGAGTGTCCGTGTCCCCCCAAATTCATGTGTTGAAACCTTAATTGCCAATGTGATGATATTTGCAGGTGGGGCGTATGGGAGGTGATTAGGATTAGATGAGGTCATGAGGGAAGAGCTCTCACAGGCATCTTAGGAAAAGAGGAGGAGACAGGAGATCTGTCTGCATGCATACACCAAGGAAGGCCATGTGATTTTGTAACCAGGAAGACAGCTTTCACTAATACCTTGACCATGTTCGTACCCTATTCTTGAACTTCTAGTCTCCAGAACTGTGAAAAATAAATATTTGTTGTTTAAGCCACTAAGTCTATGGTAATGTGTTATAGTAGCCTGAAATAAGATATGACCCTTTGTTCTTTTTTAACATTAATTATTCATATTTTACATAGTATCTGATAATGTAAACACCTGCAGTTTTTGTGAAATTGATTTGTTGAAGTCTCAATCACAAGGCTTGTTTCCAATTGTGATTTGTGTGTTTCAATTGTGAGCTTATGCTTGCTGAGACTTTTATCTGTGGGAATTCTTTGGGGTCTGGGGTTGATGTCGTTTCTCCAGAGAGCGTTTGTTTGCCTCTGTCTAGCATCTGAGAGCACTACAATTTGGACTACTTTAAATTATTCTCTACTCAAGCCTTTTCAGGTCATAAAAGTAATGTAAAGTCTGATCTCGCATCTGTTATGAAGTTTGCCTTATTGTTAGCAATTCTCAGGCAAGACATTTTTTTCTCTCCACCGATGGCCTAGGCCTAGTCAGGCAATTTTCGTCACTGTCTTCCTTCATAGGTGCTTTTATTTATGTAGTTCACTCTTTCACTGAGTTGTCATCTCTTTTGAGTACCAACTTTTTGGAGGATTGTAATTTGACATCTCATCTTCTGGGATCCTTCAGCTTTGTTTTCTCAATCTCACGTTTATCAGTGAGAACCACGTGATCTGCAGATGCTTTTTGGAAATCCACTGGTGGTTTCAATACTTGGTCTCTCTCTGGATTAGCTCTTCTCTTGTCACTTTTTGCCTTTCAGAGTTTCCCTACTTTCTTGCTAGGTTAGATGAATTTTAAAAGATATTTTTAAATCTTGCATCTTAAAAGATGTTAGGTCAGAGAATATCTTGCTATAACGCTGGATATAGAATTCCTACACGACTTTTATATGTTAAATTTCTGTGTATTAAAACTATAATCACTTATAATTTAATGTGCTATCATATTTATTGAAATTGAATAAATTGCATTCTCTGTTCACTTTTTGGATTACTGGGTAATTCCAAAATTCAGTTTTATGAAATGTTTTTATGCTCATATTAGCTGCTTAATAGATGGATGAACTCTGAAATCTCAGTGTCTTAATTAGGTGAAATTTATTTCTTACAAAAATTCTCTTGGTGGTGGTGGAGAGGTGGTGGCAATTTTCTTTCATGGAGTATTCACAGACATGGGCTGATAAAATCACTTCTTCCATACATGACTTCCAGATGGCAGATAGGGAAGAATTATACTAGAAGTTATTTTGAACCAGGTGCGGAGGTGCTGTATCTAGCTCCTGCCTAGAACACATTGCTTCCTACTCACTTACGGGGCCCACATTGGAGGGTTTGGAAATGTAGTCCTTGGTGTGGAAGTCACTTCACAGCGATGGCTCTGGACCTTGGAATGGGAGCCTAAATCTTTGGTAGACAGCTAGTCTGTCCCTACTGTAGTCCTGTTCTCTGGCCACCAGGTATCTATCATGAACCCTTCTTTGTATGTACAGAACACATTTACCTCTTTCCCCAAAGAGAAAACCTGAAATCCATCCCAATTACACATCCAGTGCAAAGTTTAGAATCCCTCTGTGATGTGCGTTTTTTTCCATCAGGTCCACATGTGGCTGCTTGTGGCCTGCAACTCACATGGTAAAAGATAGGTGTCTCTAGGATGTTTCTTTGGATGTTAGAAGTCTTACATGAACCTCATGAATTAGTCTGCCAATTTTGTCACGTATTATCTGGCCCCATTCATATCTTATAGTTCTCTGTAACCTCTTCTTTCTTTACTTTACTAAACAAACAAAATCCCCTGTGTTTTACCTCAGTCACTTTTGCTCTCAACTGTTTTGGTGCCAGGAATACTCAGCAGTTTTTTTTTGAAGTGAGATAAACACTGATGTCTTCTGTGTCATGGGGTCCCTCCACAGGCTTGCTTGCATCCCTGAAGTGTTTGCACTTGGTAGGATAACTCTGTCTGCTTCAAATCTTTCTTATGTACCTGAGTGTACACCTGCTGTGAGTAGAGTTGGGTAAGGACAGGCTCCAGTTCCAGCTGCCACTGTGTGTCTCTGGCCCCGTTGCCAACTCTTGTTTGTGGTATCAGAGTCATTCATTTCCCCAGATCCCCTCTCCTTTTTGTCTTATCTCTTGCAGAGCTCCCAATCTTGCTCCAATACTCGTGCCTTTACATGGCACCTCACTTTCTACTCTATGTAAAGCAGTATATATAAAAGCAGAACAAAACACTCAATTTCTCATGGGAAGAGATGTTACCTGGTTTTATATGTCAGAATACCTGTGTCTCAGCTGCTACCCAGGCAGGAGAAACTAGAGCTTTTTCAGTGCTTTACTATATTTTATGATAGTCATATAACATATATTTCAGAATAATTTTCTTTAAGCCAAAATGTCCCAAATGAATGTATAACACTGGGAACAAAATAAATGAGAATGGTATTTGAAAAAATTACCTTATATCAATTGATAAATTTCCCTTTACATAGGTGTATCATCTTTCTATAATAAAACCAGCATGAGGCATATGGGCGTGTAGAACAGAGGAATCAGCCCCTCTGTCCACTTGCCTGGAAGCGTGGCCTTGAAGAAACAGCAGAACTGCTTTAGATAAGATAAATATTGGGCCCCACATGGAACTCAACATTAACTTAGGAAAATAGAAACCAAATCATTTAGGGATTCAAAGACTGTATTGTGTTGCGTTCTTCACCTTGTGTTTAAGATTCTCTTGGATTAGTTTGTAAACTTTGGCTCCACTGGGCTTCTGTAAGGTCAGAGGCATGCTGAGAATTTTGTTACCAGGAATGCCACCAGGAGCTTTTGTATCCCAGGATGATATCTGAAGGAAAGTAATCTGTCTCGGTGGTTAATTGCTTTTATTTTGGGATCTACCTTTTTCCTGACATCTTTTTTCTTTTCTTCTATCTGGAATACTATAAAGATGGCAGACAGGCAAGATGCATAACTTTAAGTTTGCGGAGGAAGAAAAAAAAAAGGCTAATCTTTCCTCAGCCTAAGGGAATTGCTAAGCAATCAGAAGTTTGCTAATGAGCACAAATAGACCATCTATTCTTGAAGATGCAATGAAGAAAAACATCTAAAATAAACTCTGAAGGAGGAGGAGAGAAGGAATAAGAGATTCACACTTCCCCATTCTCTTCAGATCCAAAATGTTGAGAAAAAAGTGAGAGATTACTTGAAAAGTTAAGAAGTTAAAGCATGAATGAATTAATTGTTTCAGTGAGGGGTGGCTGTTTATTCAATAAAAATATGGCAAAATATAGAAGAGTTCCAAGAAGACAAGAAAGTACTTGATATAAACTTTGCAGTAATTTGGAACTTGAAACTGTTTAAGTTGCCATTTTGAAAGTTATAAAGGGAAAATCTCTTGTTACTATCCAAGAAATTCTAAAATATTATCAAGCCCCAAAAAGAAAAAAAGTATCTATTTGGTGATAATCAGTGTGAAACTTGATTTATACTCTTCCAAACTTATTTAACAATTCAGTTGATACATTTAAAGTGAAATCTTAAAACTGACTATCAATATTTGGGGGGCAGATATAATATTGTACTGATGGCAACCATTTATCTAAATCTTGTCTTAAAAATGATACCTATTTCCCAGCTTTCCAAATCCACAATTATTTAGGGGAAAGAATTCCTGCTGGCTGGCCAGTTGCTGGGTTGAAGAACTAGGATGATGCTACATAAAATAAAGCGAACACTGAAGGAAACAGGGAAGCTGCATCCATTTATATCAGTGATATGAGAAAGGGGCACCAGAATTCCGTAGGATCAGAGTAGGAGAAAGAGGTCTCTTAGAATAAGAGAAAAGCAGACAGGAAAAAATCTCGGAAGCATTGCCATAAGTTTAAAATTAGGTCCTCTTTCAGGTACTTTGAGTTGTATAATAAATGTTGGCATGTATTTTCTACATACTCTTGGTTATTCTTTGAATGCAGCAGAATAAACATGCCATGTGGAAGCCTCTCCTATGTTTATGTATATTTATGTAATAGTTCCCGTGATGGACACTAGTAATGAAGATCTTTGATAACAGTATCATAACTTTTGTAAAAATTTGTCACTGAATTACTTAAATACGGAGTGACCAATAATTTGAAAATGATTGTTTTTTTCCTCACTGTCCTCCTGGCCATGAACATCATTAAATGCAAATGCAGTAAAATGAATAGGCTTTTGTAATTGTATGTTGAACAATGAGTAAAGGGTAGGAAAGATTGTTTTTGTATATTTTTCTGTGTTTTATGTACATGTCTACAACAAATTATATAGCCCAGCTTGGGTGTTTAAGAGGCGTGGAAGGAGTAAAAGTTGAGAATATGACTATTATTCTGTTAAAGTATTTTTTGGTTTCCTTAAGGCCTTTGGATTCTGTATTTCTTAGGCACCAAAAATTATGCTACTTGAGCAAGTCTTTGGAAAGGTCTGGGCTTCAGTCCAGGCACCTACAGGGCTGGCTCATGCAAAACAGAGAAATACAGGCAATTTATCTCTCGCAGTTTCCTTTTCAGCATCCCTGGTTTCTTGCTGTGCCTCAACCGTCAAGGATTATTCTGCCATTTGTAAGTTGTCCTTAGTTCCCATCAGGGGTGAGTGAATATGACCCTATAGGAATAGTTTTTAAAATAGGAGACCCTTAAAAGACTAAAAAGTTTTTACTAAGAAACTTCATTTACTTATCCATCCATCCACCCACCCACCCACCCATCCATCCGTCCATCCAATACCTGTATAATGACCAAGTGGTAATGAGTTAATGCTTCTTGACCAGTTAGCACATCCCAGGAACTGTTGTAAGCATTGCACCTGTACTATAAACTAATTTTACTTTCACAGCGACTCTGAGGCAGGAGCTATTGTCCTCATTTTCTAGGGAGTGAATGTTACATGACTTCCCCAAAGTTCTGCAGTTAGTTAGCAGGTGATCAACACTGAACCAGACAGGCTGAATGGGCCCAGGGAACAGTATCATTTTTAATTCTTCAGATGACTAAATTATGTAGCCAGGACTGAGAAACACTGCTATCAACCAATCGCATCCTACCAATTTCTTTCTTAGGAAGAATACGAAGTTAAAGAAGACCATCCACAGAAAAGATGCTAAACTCCCAGGTTCCTGGCAGACTGAATTCTGTGAATAAAATGCATGTTTAGTCCAACAGTCCTTCTTAAGTGGTACATAAATAAATAGTATACAGTAATAGATTTTGTATGGTACAATTGTTTTTATTCAGAAGTGTAGATACATAGTAATACAGTATCTTAAAAACATAGAAAGTTCCAGGGCTGCTCACTTACTGCTTCCTGTATCAGGCGGCATGAGAGGTACTGCGGATACAAAGATGAGTGAGACGCTGCCCTCTAAAGCCATAATTGAGCTCACCTTTATGACTCCCTGTCTTAATTTTGACACACCATTTCAGTCATTTTTGGGGTAAAGAGGAAGCAGTCAAGAGAAGATTAGAAAAATCTCCAATGACATCTTAATGATAAAGGTAGGGGGAAGCTTTGTTTTGGAGGGCACTTTATGTAGAACTAAAGTATTTTATATAATCCTAACTCTCCTATCTTCTTCAGCTTTTCCGGAAATAATTATTGGTGACCCACGTGCCAGATGCAAAGTTCAGTTTTCAGGTGTTTCATATAAATACTTAAAAATACTTAGTTTTGAATTTGCAGTAAAATTTCTGCAATCAGTATTTTTCAGATGTTTAGGAAGCAAATAATTACTAAAATTGCTGCAAACAGATCAATATCCATGAGATCAAGGGTCAAATGCACTCAAGTTTATTCCAACATTGAACCTTTCTTCCTCCAGCAAACATTTTTCAGGAAACACATGTAGATGTGTTTGAAAGACTTTCTGGATGGTCTTCTTGACTTCGTATTCTTCCTAAGAAAGAAATTGGTAGGATGCGATTGGTTGATAGCAGTGTTTCTCAGTCCTGGCTACATAATTTAGTCACCTGAAGAATTAAAAATGATACTGTTCCCTGGGCCCATTCAGAGAGTTTCTAATTTAATTGACCTGGGTTAGGGCCATTGCATCAGATATGTTTACAAACACTACAGGAAGTATACATATGTTGAACACTACTGGATTATAAGGTAAAATGATTTTATTTTCCTCTCCCCATAGCTTTCTTTACTGCTCTTGCATTCTTAGAACTTGGTATTAATTAATCAAAACCTATTTTTAAAAATGAATCAAACCTCAAAACTGATTTATAAGTGATCAATAATTTTATACTTAGCTAAATGGCATCATTTAGAATAAAAATCAAATTATAGCACAGCTGTGTTAATTATGAAAACAGATTTAAGCTTTAGTCTTTCTCATTTGTGTTTCTTATTTGGAGTCAGGCTATTATATTTCCTTTTCCTCACACCCAAGGCCCCTTCCCTCTCTTTCCTTCACTTCCCCTCTCACTCCGTTTAACATTTTATTCGGATACCAAAGCTTGACATTATTGTGGTTTCCTCAAGGTCTTTCACAGGTGCCACAAGACACTCTTTGCATTCCTTATCTGAAATAAGTCAAAGTGTGAGGAGTAAGGAAGATTAAAAACAAACTTTAATGATATATACCCCCCCCCACTTTCACATTTAATCTGTGCCCGAAGATATTGTAACCTAAATTACGAAATGTATTGTTTCAGAAAAGGCAGCTGTTCAGGTTTACTCTTAACAAGTTCCAATTGAACTCCATGGAATATGGAACAGGAGAAATTATTTATAATCTATTCAGTTCCCAACGCTTCCTTTGGGCTGCAAAGAATATACATTGATATTCCTGTTATACTCTATTGTGCTCTTCTGTCTTTCACCATCCCCTAGGACAAGGAGAGTGTTGGAAGAAAAAAAGATGCTTGCTAAACTCCCAGGTTCCTGGCAGAATGCATAATGCGAATAAAATGCATGTTTAGTCCAGCAGTTCTTCTTAAGTGGTATATAAATAAATAGTATACAATAATAGATTTTGTATGGTATAATTGTTTTTCTTCAGAAGTATAGATACAGAGAAATACAGTATCTTAAAAACATAGGAAGTTCTTTTATTTATCTCTGGAAACCATATTAGCACTTTTGGAAAAGCAACTGGACTCAGTATGATTATTATGTAGAGGCCAAGAATATGACTTAAATCTGGAATATTTTTATTCATTACTGCTATGGACTTTTTAAAAAGCATTTTTTATCAGATTAAATAGTCTGATTATGAACTTTTCCATCTGACCATGTGGACCTGACTTTATAAAGAAGGTGAAAGTAGGAAACTAGTAAATTGCTCTGCAAAATACCAAGATCCTTGAAAAACTTTCAGCCTTGCTTCTAATGGGGATCTTCAACTGTAAACTGATATGTGTGAAGGTATTACTTTTCTTTTTAAATGTTTAATAATGAAAGTATTGATCTATTTCATAATATCATTTGCTCCTGATGCATTTCACAATCATCAAACTATAACACTGGAATAGCATGCTTTCCATAAGTGGTGATCACATGACATAGCTAATATTTACTTCTAAAATAACAATTGGCAATTTCTATGATGATGATGCACTGCATTGGATAGCTAATTTTGAGTGGAATCAATAATACAGCAAACTGGTTACTATTTTGGTGGAAAAGTTTGCTTTTGGAAGTGATATTTTTCAAGTTGGCTTAAAAATTGCTGCCAAAGCCATTACTCTTCACCTAATGAGAGACTTTCCTGGACTCTTAATGAATACGGCCATTCTCCAGTGCAGTGTTCAATACTGCTATGGACCGTGCTGTTTCAGACGTGAATTGAAATTCATCAATGCCTGTCTTGTGGGTGAAATCATTAGGAAGCAATGCATTATTAAAGAGTTTTTCAGACACAGAGGGTTTGGAATTGCTATTGATAACAAATGTTGCTAATGTTTTCCTGCAAAATTGCATGGTGAAAGGCCGTGGATCTAAAGCTTAAAGCAGTTTTGAGAGTCTGGAGTGGAATATGTAACTACTTGTGGTAGGTATGAGCTTTGAGTGATAGCTGCTTTTTTTGTTCATTAGCTAGAAACATATAGGAGTTCAACCAGCAATGACAGGATCCCCAGGAAAAAATATTGTAATGTTGAATTTCCTTCACACACACAAAAAATTGTGTGTTAAAGCCTTTTCACTTAGATGAGCTGTTCTCCAGTGTTTATTGAAGAGTAGTAGGTCCAAAGGTGAACAGATAAATAGAGCCCTTCAGTTGCTGAGTTTTGAAGTCTGTTGATTTTATGAGTACCAATAAGGAAAGGCAACACAGCTATAAAAAAGTACAAAGAACTTCAAATGTTATGTTCTATTTTCCAAGACCTACAATTACTCTACTCCTTTTATTGCCTCTGGATTTTGCACATTTGACCTGATCTTTTCAAAGGTTCTGATTTGGAAATATTACCATTTTTATCATAGATTTTAGAAATTTATTTTCATATCGAATTTTACTGTGAGAGTGAAGAATTTTATTCAATTACTTAGCTAAATTCTGCACTGATACTTACAGATAAAATGGCTTTTACCATGCCTAACCACACCTAGCCTGACAATGATTGTCAGCTGACTTGGGAGCAGTGAGCACAAACTAGATTTTTCTTTTTATTAGTTGCTTTTTTATTTTAAAATGATTTTCGGTTCAGGGACACAAGTACTGGTTTGTTACATAGGTAAACTTGTGTCATAGGGGTTTGCTGTGTAGATTATTTCCTCACCCAGGTATTAAACCTAGTACCCATTATTTTTCCTAATCCTGTCCCTCCTCCACCCTCCCACCGTTTGAGAGGCCCCAGAGTGTGTGGTTCCCCTCTATGTGTCCATATGTTCTCATCATTTAGCTCCCACTTATAAGTGAGAACATGTAGTATTTGGTTTTCTGTTCCTGTGTCAGTTTGCTGAGGATAATGGTGTCTAGCTCCATCCATGTTCCTACAGGGGACATGATCTCTTTCTTTTTATGGCTGCATAGTATTCCATGGTGTATATGTATCACATTTTCTTTATCCAGTCTATCGTTGATGGACATTTAGGTTATTCCATGTCTTTGCTAGTGTGAATGCTTCAATGAACATACATGTGCGTGATTTATGTTTGAGTGACTTATATTCTTTTGGGTATATATTCAGAGAAAGGACCTTTCGACAAGAAAGTTTATTACTTACTAAAGTCTCTTTGAATTAATTCATTTGTTGGAACTCATTAGCAGGATTTTAGCAAGCTCAATGTTAGCTTGGAGGAATCTAATGGAAGGATATATTGATACTCTGCATCATGTCTAGACATAAATTAGAAAGCTACAGGTATGGCGAAATGAGAAGTTGGTAGCATAGTGTTGAATACATGAGCCTCTGTATGATTCAGATGATTTAGATGTTTTTAGTCTCATACTACTTTAAAAGTGGAATTCGAATAGAAACTGACATTGTTTTTAACATTCATATATGCCAGGTTCTTTTTAAGTACTTTGTATGTATTAACTAATTTAGTCCTTTCTAGAATCTCATGAGGTAAGTACAATTACTGCATTCTTTTAAAGAAGGGGATTGGGGCATAATGAGAATAAGGAACTTGTCAGAACTCGAAGTCAAGCAGCTCAGAGCCCTCACTCTTTTTTTTGTTTTGTTTTTGTTTTTTTAGACAGGGTCACGCTCTGTCACCTAGGCTACAGGACAGTGGTGCAATCTCAGCTCACTACAGCCTCTGCCTCCCAGGTTCAAGTGATTCTCATACCTCAGCCTCTGGAGTAGCTGGTATTACAGGCATGTGCCACCATTCCTAGCTGATTTTTGTATTTTTAGTAAAGAAAGTTTCACCATGTTGGCCAGTCTAGTCTTGAACTCCTGACCTCAAGTGATTCACCTGCCTTGACCTAAGTGCTGGACTTAGAGGTATGAACCACCGCACCTGGCCCAGGGCCTTCACTCTTAAACCTATCCTCTGCAGGGCTACCTAGGTTTGGGAGAGACATAAGAAATACAGTATGAATGAGAAAATGATATTTGAATATCTTATATGAATTAACATGATATTTAGATAATTTGACACAATTACAAGCTCACATAGCTAGTTTGTGGCAAAACAGACTAGAAATCAGGTCTCCTAATGTATCAATGTGAGACTGGGGACAGATGCTGGGAATGTGGCTCTGGTGTGTGGCTGTGTTGGCATGAAGCCTTGTTGAAGGTCTGAAAGACCTTAGAACCATGCCCACCTCTGCCGCTCTCTAGCTTAGTGAACCGGGATAGCTTAGGCTCCCTGGGATTTGAAGAACTTACCCTAGAACAAAAAGGTCAAACAAAATGATTGCTAAGATTTTTTCCTTACAAATTTAGTCCCTGCCCTCCCCACCAACACACACACACAGGTTTACTATCCCTAATCTGACAATCTGAAATCCTCCCAAATCTAAAACTTTTAGATTACTGACATGACACCACAAGTAGAAAATTTTGCAGCTGACCTCATGTGACAGGTTGCAGTCAAAATGCTGTCAAAACTTTGTTTCATTCACAAAATTATAAATACTCTATAAAATCACCTTCAGGCTATGTGTATGAGGTGTATGTGAGTCAAATGAACTTTGTGTTTAGAATTAGGTCACATCCACAAGGTACCTCATTAGGTATAGGCAAATATTCCCAAATCTGAAACACTGAAACACTTGTGGTCCCAAGCATTTTGAATAGCGGATTCTCAATTTGTGTATCTCGTGTGTGTGTGTGTGTGTGTGTGTGTGTGTGTGTGTTTTGCAACTGCCTCCCTTAAGGTTTTACCTGTCATGAGTCAGTCATTTATGTAAAAGAGAAACTTAAGTTTTCTATTGGTGGGAAATTTTATTTAAGAAATATAGTAGTTCAGTGATAGGTAGAAATTTGTACCGTCGAAGTTTTTTTTCTCAGTTAATATACTACATCAAAGTTTGATTTAACAAAGGCAAATTATAAATCATCAATAGAACAAAATGGAATTAATTTATTTTTAAAACTTTAAAAGTGAGATTTTTATGTAAGTTACCTTAGTATTTGTATAATATAGCAAACACCTATAGGTTAATATAAAAACACTCTCTTTATTCTTCTTTCTTCAAAGCACCTCCCAATACCTGAAAAAGTGTAGCATATTTAGGTATATACTGTTTACCATCTGCTCCCTTCTAGTGTAAGTTCCCAGAAGGTGTGACTTGTTTTGATCCTATGGTATGTCTATCATCAAGAGCACACGTCAGGAAACTTCCTCTGTTAAGGGCCAGATACTGTAGGCTTGGCAGGTCATATTGCCTTTGCTGCAGCGACTCAACTCTGTTATAACATGAGTGTAGACACAGAAAACCCAAGCACTTAGTTATGGCTGTGTCCCCAGAAAGTTTTATTTACGAAGGCAGGTGGTGTTGGCTTGGATTTGGCCTGCAGGTCATAGTTTTCTAATCCCTGATCTGGAGCAGGTCCTGTCCTATAGCAAAAACTCAATAGCTGTTTGTTAAGTTAATGAGCTAAAACAGTAATTATTGTTCATATAAGAAATGTTTAAGACATTTTATTGCTTTTCCATGCATTTTTAGCCTACTCTGGACAAAAGTCCCTGCTTGGAAGACATATTACTCTCTGATCCATTCTTTTCTGTAAAATTTCATTTATCTAACATTTGGCCATATGGACACCAGCTTCCTAAGTTTGGATCAGCTTCCTATTTGCCTTCAACAAGTGTCCTTTCTCTTGTTTTTCTTTCTCTTGTTTCCCAGTCCTGTCTTAAAACCTATCTTTTTATCAACAATCTTTTATTGATTTTTTTTTCCTCTGACATTTCCACTTTCTAAGCTTGTACCATTGCCCCCAAGAATCATGTTCCTGGCTTAAATGATTTCTTTGGCATAGAATTTTGAGCTTTGGAACTATCATATATAAACCTCTGATTCAAATAAATTCAGAGAAAGAAACCCTTCAAGGTTTTGATTTAGGCTTTATTTTACTTTTAAAAGCCTTGTTAAATTTACAAATTTCTATTTAGGAAGTAGGAAGAAAAAAGAAATTAAGGATATAGTTTAAAGTTAATAGCTCCTTTAGGAATCTTTAGACTTTTTAAAAAATTTAATAAATTGAGCAGAGAATAAGAGAATCTAGAAATCTAAGGATTTTCTATAATGCTTTTTAGTCCAGATTTTCAGTTTTTTTTTAAAAGAGGTTTTTATTTGTCCAGAGTAGAAAATAAAATTTAAATACCATAGATGCTGTGTCTATGATTCGATTTTCTTCTACTTACCAAGCTAATAAGTTCACCTGTTACTATTTCATGGATGCTGGCAGAAAATAGAATACTCCTAGGTTAGAGACAAAGGACTTTATGGATGATGACATAATAAGCAGCAAAGGGTATCAGCATATTCGTGTTGGCACCCCTTGCTCCCAGTTCCTACAGGACTGACACAGTACGGCCCAGATGTATGCTAAGCCCACGGTGGGTTTGCACTGTGGCTGAGGAGTACTGAGTTTAGAGAGTCTACTGCTTTTACATATAGTAAATACAACTTGGTCTTTGTCTAGGGCAGAGGCTAACTCCTGTGTCAGGGTTGCTCGCTGCAAACACAACCCTGAGAAATGGACTGAATAAAGAGTGCTCAAGGTCTTGCATTCTTGACACACCCAGTATGACATAAAAGAAAGCACTAGGCCTGGAGAGGACTGTCTGTCCTGCCACTAGGTAGCATGATTGGAAGCAAGAAGTTACATGAGACTAATTGGGAGGAGCACAGGTTGACCCTAGTGATCTAGAGAAGAAATCAATGTAAAGACAGGAGGTCTGTTAAGCTATGCAATATCTTATGGGGCTCTACTAAACCTCAAATGGTTATTTCCTAGAGACTATTTCTGTCAGCCAATGAATATTTACCTATGTATCTGATTATTTCTTGTCAGTTAGATACCAAGTTTAAAACACATATACCTAATTAAAGAAAGATAATTTTGATAAAATGTCTCTAGAACTTGAACTTTCATAGTTCAGATGCTCTATAATTCTTAAGTCCACAGGTATTTAATCTCTCCATGCTGAAACTTGTTTATAGAAGTTTCTGATTAAAAACACTTCTTTCTTTTTGTTGGATTCTTGTCAATATGAAATTCACATAAAACTTTGGCACCAAATTAGAAGGAGGGGTCTGTGACATGGGTAAATTATTACAGAGCTAGTATGTAATGCATTTAATGCATTTACATGCGTGATCCGCCCACCTCGGCCTCCCAAAGTGCTGGGATTATAGGCGTGAGCCACTGCTCCCAGACTATCAAGAATAATTTCATTTTTGGCTATTTAGTTTTTAAATTTTGATGACTAACACAACTCTGTGTTTCCCAGCACTAGCAAGCAGTGTTTAGATATTTTCTGTACAATTCTGAGTTTGGTGTAAAGTTGATTTTCAGGATACTAATGAAAAATTTATAGAGTTGGTCTAATACAATAATTGGAAGCCATTTCATAGTGGCCACGACAATCTTCTAGTTTTATAATTTTAATAGGTGTCATTGGACTTCTACAATACGGAGTGCATATTTTTCTCTGTTAGTAGTTTACAACCAAGTGTGAGAATATACATATACAATAGAAGATTAATATAAGCCATATTAATTAGTTCAGGTCTCAAAGAGCTATAGGAACTTAGAAATTCAGGAAATTTATTTACATGATTCATTGCATTAATAGAGCAAAGGAAATATAATATTATTTTGATCAATGCAAAAAACCAAACAACAAAAAAACCCTTCAGAAAGATCAATACTGTGTGGTGAAGGGCTTTTTAACCTCAAAGTCATCAACCGTAAGGTGGCATTTTGATTAATTTGATACCAAAATTAAGGTTTTCACTTTTACGAAGGTCACCACATACACAATTCATAGGCAGCCAACAGGATGAAGAAGATATTTGCAATTCTAATATTGATGAGCTACTCTCTGAGTATAACTTACTCTTGCATATCAACAAGAAAAATCCAAAAGTGTGCAGATAGGTAAGTTACTAAAGAGGAAAATCAAAAGGCCAACAAGTATACAAAGGTGAGGTAGGAGGCTTGGACATGGGACCAAATTGAGGATTAGCTAAAACAGGTTGGGGGCAGAAGCACCTCCCCATAAGACAGGCCCACCAGTGTGCTGTGGCAACACCCAGAAATTACCACTTCTTTCCGTGGCAATGAGGAGACAACATGGAAGTTACTACTCTCAGTCTAGAAATTTCTGCATAAACTGCCCCTTAATTTGCATATAATTAAAAGTGGGTATAAATATGAATGAGTGCTGGACTGCCTCTAGGCTGCTATTCTGGGCAAACTGCCTATGGTTAGCCCTGTTCTGCAAGGAGTAGTACCACCACTGCTGCTGCTGTATACTGCTGCTTCGATAAAAGTTGCTGTTTAACACCACTGACCCACCATTGAATTCTTCCCTGGAGGAAGTCAAGAATCCTCCTGGGCTAAATCCCGATTTGGGGGCTTGCCTGTCCTGTGTCAAAGGAATGTCCAATTCAAATAATCAGAGAAATGAATATGAAAACAACAATTAACACTTCTGAGAGGTCATCAAACTGTTTTTAAAGGGCCAGATAGTAAATATCTTAGGCTTAGCAGGCCATATTGCCCCTTTGCAATTACTCAACCCTGTCACAGTAGCATGCAAGCAGCCTAGGCAATACATAAACAAATGGGCATGGCTGTGTTCCAATAAAACTTTATATAAACAGGCAGATGGCCAATGGGCCATGGTTTGCACATCCTTTTTGCTGCCAACAGTTAGAAAGATGGACACTGCCAACTTTTTCAGGCATGTAAGAATTTTGAAATTCAAATGGCCCTGGAAGGAATTGATTGTGGCGGTCACATACTACCTTGTTATATTTAGCATTATCTCATATTAAGTATCCTTCAACCCAAATTTCTACTTCTGAACATATGTCCCACAGACATTCTTTAACAGATTGATGGGAAGCGTGTCTGAGGCCGTTCATTGCAGCATTGTTTGTGGTGGGGAGAACTGAAGGCAATCAGTTACCAGGGGAGTAGATGCTAAAATGTGGTAGATGTACTAAATGGAGAACCAAGCAGAACTTCTAAGCAATGGGCTAGATGAACAGACAGTTATATGAATGGAGCTTAACACTTCTGAGTAAATGGTGAAAAACAGAAGAAAATAGAAAATAAACTCCCATTTATAAAAATTGTACATACACAGTACAAAACTACAGTCTTTCAGGAACACATAAAAACAAATGTATTCATGTAAACACCTTAGAAGGTGTCCATGGAAGAAATCTGGAAATTAGGATTACAAGAAACAAAACGTGAGACAGGACTTTGGGAGACCCATGATGACAGGGTGTTAGGGACTCAGGAGAATGAGACACTCAACTCTGTAATGGAGAGAAAAGGAACAGGAAATGGAAGAAGAGGCAAATCTTCTAAGGAAGTGCCACCAAAAGAGGGCTACTTCAACCTACCGTGAGCAGTGAGCAGCCAAGTTCCCCAGAAGCTCCTTTCCCTGGTGAAGGGCTAGGCCCACATTCCTTTTCCAGGTTCTTCCCTGTGTGAATTGATGTCATAGGACATCCTCCCTGGCTCCACTCTGGTTCATGGGCCCAAATCCCACCCTTAACCATCTCCATGTTGCTGACCTGGGTTCAAGACCCTTTGTTTCAGGAACTGTTTTTGACTGTCTGCTCATGGCACCTTTTGATTTGACATTTTCGGCTGAGTGTAGTGGCTCACACCTGTAATCCCAGCACTTCAGGAGGCTGAGGCAGGCAGATCAAGAGGTCAGGAGATCGAGACGATCCTGGCCAACATGGTGAAACCTCATCTCTACTAAAAATACAAAATTAGCTGGGTGTGGTGGCACACGCCTGTACTCCCAGCTACTTGGGAGGCTGAGGCAGGAGAATTGCTTGAACCTGGGAACGGGAGGTTGCAGTGAGCTGAGATCATACCACTGCACTCCAGCCTGATGACAGTGAGACTCTGTCTCAAAAAATAAGAAAAATAAGTAAGTAAATAAATAAATAAATAATGGATTTGACATTTTCATTTTTTTTGCCTTCACTTGGAATTGTGTGTTTAGTCCTGACTTAATCTATTCCATAGTGGTTGGTCACACTCAATCCTACCTCAACTGTAGTGCTTCAAACTAGACCCATGATAAGGTAGATGGGAAACTCAGAGTTCTAATAAAAACAAAATTTCCTTGTATTAATGCAAGCTGTGAAGAGCTGTCCTAGGCATCCTCTCTATGCCAATCTGTAAGAAAGGTCACTTCTCTAAGCAAATGATTAAGTAAAGGACACAACATCAGAAATCCTTAGAATTTTTACTTTAAAATTTAAACCCTTACCACAGACAAACTTCTCTAAGTGACTAGTTGAAACTTTTTTGTGTAAAATTCAATGTAGTTTTGGGGTATGAATAGCCTCATCTTTGCCAATCTATATACTTTCTATTCAAAGCCCTCCTTTTTATAGGTAGGTAGAAAGAGAACTGGGCAAAATAATTTTCCTAATCGTTTTGGAGGCTATAGAGTATTACAGAGAGTAGTATCTCTGAAATGATTTGAGTATTACCGTGTTTCAAAGAAGATAAGATTTGGGAACTTTCTTCAACTGCCTGCTTGGATACTTGCATACCCCACAACAAAACAGCCTAATGTTTGGTGGTACACATTTACAGAGAGAGAAAATGCATGTTGCTTTCTTTAATGTAAGATCTTCATTTTGATAAAAGGACTTAGTGCAATATAGTTTTTAAATAATTTGTCTTACAAAAATCTGATTTTGTTAAAAAATAGATCCATGTTGAATTTCCCACATATTATAAAAGCAAGGTGGACATTTTTCTCAAATGCATTCCACACATGATACACTTTGTAGGTACTTACAAATCCTTTATCTTAGAGAGTATTTCTACTCAAGTTTGCTCACTGTTGGAATGACTCCCTGCATAATTTCCACTTACATTTAGATTTTGTTGGTTATAACAATATGTGTTCCATTCAGTATAAAAGTGAAGACCATCTAGAGATGACTCATAATCTGACAGAGGTGGTTTAGTCGGAGCTTTTCTAATTCTGTTCAGCCACTGGAGCTATTAGCTGTATTTCCTTCTCCCAGATCCAAACCTTAAACACTCTACTGCCTTAGTATCTGCCAGCATCACCAGGCATCTGGACCAGTGGTGATAGTGTAGCCAGAACTCACACAGAGTTGTCTAGGTCACTTCCTTGAGCAATCTTATCCTGACCTTGGCACTAAGATCTGTTGGGTGTTGTCCAACAAAAGTTTCCTCTTTTATTGAGAATTCACTAAGAGTGTCAAAACTTCTTTGCTTTTTGTGGGTATGCTTGGCAGGCAAACCTCGTTCCTCATTACTACTTGATTTTTCTCAACCTCCTGATTGTGCCAGCAATTGTTGATTTTTTGGTGAGTGTTAGGGCAACAGTTTTTGGTCTGCAATCGGTGTATTTTCAAAAGGTTTTTAAAAATTAATTTACAATTTGGGGAAGAAGAAAATGCATTTGACACCTGTGCCTCTAGGAGAATATATATAAAAATAAGTACATATATATCTTGAGTAAGTAATATAAATGTCTTGGATCTAGTAAATCAGGCGAGAATACTGACTCTTGGATTTATGGTGTCTTAGGATGGTTTTTTTAAAAAGAGGATTTTCCTCATTCCAATCTTTCGAAAGCATAATCCTTTAGATGTAAGGAGATTGACTGCTGTTTGAGAGGGGGTCTGAGCTGTGAAAGGTCTCTTGGGCAGCCAGCATGCTGAAGCCTCTGAGTAGGTATGTGAATCAGCAAGATATTTTTTTCCTTTTAGTTTCAGTGCAGTGGTAAAGCCTGACAAATCCAACGGGAGTAGGAGATTGAAGATGAACCGTATTTTAGTGAAAAAACTACGAACAAGAGCTGTTAGCTTATTTCTTTGCCACATAAAGCTCAGAACCAAGTACAGTGCTAGGTAAGTATCCTTAAGGCACTTAAATGGTTGATGACAGACTGACTTGCTAGAAAACCATATTCACTCACTTTGGGCGGCCTTTTTGGACTGGGGATCCTTACAATGTTAGCTGTTTAGCCTTGTGTAGCTGGATACTTCTAGCAAGATCACACATGAAACTCATGCTGTAACTCAGATGAGCAGAAGAAATATGATGGGTTCTGTCTATAAACAATCTGATTTTAAAGACTAATTTCAGCAATTGATTTGGATAATGCCCAGTCTTTCTTAGAGAAGAATGCTCATTCTATTAGAGTTTCAATCAGGACCTAGGAGGGGAGGAATTTGGCCTATGCAGTCTCATGATGAGGCAGAAGAACTGAAGTCCATGGATAAAATGCCCATAGAGTATCCTCTGGTATCGGGGCAATACCTCTATCCACTTTTCCCCACAGGCATTTGTAGATGAAACCTGTGGCTGATGTAAGCACCGATCTGGTCTCTTTCAAATTGGCTTTGGCTGACTGCAGGTCCTGAATGTCTGATGCATCCTGTAGCCCACTGGTCCTTCCTTCCCTTATCCATCTCTGTTGCAGTGGGCCTTTTTGATGTGCTACTCTTTTTCAGCTCAGAATCTAGAACATGGAGAAAGGGCAGCTGAAGAAAGTGATTCTCAGTGTTTCCAATTGTCTGACCCAGAGTCCTACCAGATTTACTATGACGTGTCTTGCTTGAGGGAGGAAGGGGAAGCCCTGCCCTGCATGGTACCCTCCTTTCCTTACTGAGAGCTGTGACCGCTGACTTTACTTTCCTCCCTTCTCTTTCTCTCTTTTCCACTTCAAAATGTCTAGGGTCTGGATTAGAATGACCAGCCATGCTGGTTTGCTTAGGACTAAGGGGGTTTTGCTGGAGTAGGACTTTCATTTTTCAAAATCTAGAAAGCCTAGGCAAACTGAAAATAGTTGGTCACCCTCTTTCTCAATTCCAGCCTATTGAGTGATTCTCAGTAGTAAGTAGGGATATTTTCTCTACACACAGAGGGAACTCTATGGTCTAAATTCTTTTGATCTTATTAATGATATTCTGATGAGGGAGCAAATCTTTTTGCAGGACTTGCTTCAAAATGCTGTTTATAAACGTTAGAATCTCACTCTTCTAGAACTCTGTCCCCATACCAGAAGAAGAAAATCTTGAGCCAGCTCTAGAATATATTATACATTTAGGAAAAATAAAGAGAAAATGTGAAAACTCTCATTATTATATAAAAAACTCTCCTTTTAAGAATAGAAAAAGCTTATCCCATCTAACTGAAGCAGTGATTTTCAGAGTGAATTTCTATGACAGCCAAGTTTTAGTGAGCTGTTTCAGGGTTTTGATTCAGCTTTCACTAAGCAATATGTGCATATATCTTATATATATATTTATATAGATGTATAGATATCTACATGTATATGTGTATATGAATAAAAACCTTTATTGAAAGTCAACACATGGCTGGGCATGGTTGCTCATGCCTGTAATCCTAGCACTTTGGGAGGCTGAGGCGGTGGATTGCCTGAGCTCAGGAGTTCAAGACCAGCCTGGGCAACAGGGTGAAACCCCGTCTCTACTAAAATACAAAAATAAAATAAATTAACATAAAGTCGGGCGTGGTGGCAGGCGCCTGTAGTCCCAGCTGCTTGGGAGACTGAGGCAGGAGAATCACTTGAATCCAGGAGGCGGAGCTTGCAGTGAGCCAAGACCGTGCCATTGCACTCCAGCCTGGGCGACAGTGAGACTCCATCTCAAAGAAAAAAAAAAATGTCAACACACACTTTTAAAATAATATATTCCTTAAAGTACTGCCAAATGAGACAAAGTAGCCTTTCCAGAATAATACATTTTTTGGATTACTATTTTATGCATATTAATTTCTCTTGCCAGAACTTGCAACAAATTTCCTGTCATCTCACTCATAACTCTTCACGTTTTAAATGACCGTGAGTGAATAGAGACCGTTTTTTTTCTGGTTTATTGTTTTATCTCTCACACCTAGCATGACTCCAGGTCCATGGGAATATTTAATAAACACTTTTTGAATGAGGGACTAAATTCTGAGGTTGCATTGTTTTGTCATTTGTAACTATTTACCTGCAAAAGTCAAAATTTTTCTATGTAGTATGCATGCAAAGCAAAAAACTGAAGCAAATGGAAAATGAGGATGATATTAATACTGTGATGTGTGTAATGGCTCTTTGAAGAGTTATTTCTATTTTGTTAACTTTTGTTTTCTCAATACTGGAATAGTTTCCATCACTTAGCATGGGTTCAATAAATATTTTTTGAATTAGTGAAACTGGTGTCCACTGATTGCAAATATTTGTAGTCATCTGTGATGAGTAACGGGACCCATAGATGTACATTTCCTAGGTCCTAGAAGCTGTGATGGTTGTCTTACATGGCAGGGGGAAGTAAGATTGTAGATGGAAATAAGGTTGCTAATCAGTTGACCTTAAAATGAGGGATTTTTTCTAGATTATCCAGGTGGGCCCAATGTAATAAGAAATATCCTAAAATGTGGAAAAGGAAGAAAAGAATTAGTGATAGAATGATAGGATGTGAGAAAGACTTGACTAGCATAGCTGGCTTTGAAAAGGGAGGGGCAGGGCACAACCCAAGGAATGCAGGCTGATGGAAAAGGCAAGAAAGGAATTCTTGCGTAGAGCCTCCGGAAGGAAAACAGTCCTGTGACGCTTTGATTTTAGCCTGATAAGGCATGCTTTGCACTTAGGACCTCCAGAACTATTAATGGAATAAATCTGTGTTGTTTTCAGACACGAAGTTTGCAGTAATTTGTTATAGCAGCAATGGGACAGGGATATATAATCAAAACAGTAATATATCATTGTTCTCATTTTCTTTTTAATAAGTAAATATTTTAAGTTAGAACTTATAAAGACACTACTGCTTGCACGGTGCCACTCATTTTTTTATTTTGTGTCCCTCACTAGATTGTAATAAAAGAGCTGTGTGCTTTTGCGGCTAAAAATTATAATTTTTATATGAAAAAAGGCACAATAGAACTAGCTGTTAAAGTTTTTAAGTATGTATTCTCCTACTTAGGTTTACTAAACATCTTGAGTATCTTAAAAATAACTTTTATACAATCTGTTTTTTTTTTTTTTTTTTTTTTTTGAGACAGAGACTATCTCTGTTATCCAGGCTGGAGTGCAGTGGTGCAATCTCGTCTCACTGCAACCTCCAACTCCCAGGTTCACATGGTTCTCCTGCCTCAGCCTCCTGAGCAGCCAGGACTACAGGCATGTCCCACAATGCCCAGCTAATTTTTTTTTTCTTTTTTTAGTAGATGGGGGGGTTTTACCATGTTGCCCATGTTGGTCTCGAACTCCTGAGCTCAGGCAATCCTCAGCCTCCCAAAGTGCTAGGATTACAGGCATGAGCCACTGCACCCAGCCTAGAATCTTTTTTAATTACAAAAGTAATTACCCAAAGTAATGTTCACTGTTGAATATTTGGTCAAGCAAAAAGAAGACCCTCTGAAACTCTAGTACCTCTCCCATCCAGATATAACCACTGTTAATATTTTTGTGCATATCCATGTAGCTGTTTTGAAATGTTGCTATCTGTACTGCTTTTGTTTTTTTTGAGAAATTCCTATCTTACATATGACTTTACTCAATTTTTTCTTAACATTTCATACATTTCCATATTAAACATTTCTTTATGATACAGTTTTGACATTTGGATAGTATTTCATTATACAAAAGTTATATGACCTAATTTTGTAATATTTATGAGTTTTGTGAAATTATTTTTAGCTCCTATGTGCTTATACAAGCATTCAGATAAAGAGAAAATGAATTCATATAATGTCTAACCAGAAACAATTACTGTTATCACTCATTTTATATTCACGAAAATTAAGTGTGAGAATATCTACATATCTGTTGTCTCAGAGTATATAATTCCTGGCAGCAGGAAGCGGTGGCTCAAGCCTGTAATCCCAGCACTTTGGGAGGCCAAGGCGGGTGGATCACGATGTCAGGAGTTCGAGACCAGCCTGGCCAATATGGTGCAACCCCGTCTCTACTAAAATTATGAAAATTAGCTGGGCATGGTGGTGCACACCTGTAATCCCAGCTACTCAGGAGGCTGAGGCAGGAGAATTGCTTGAACCCAGGAGGCGGGGGGTGCGGTGAGCAGAGATGGCAACTCTGCATTCTAGCCTGGGTGACAGAGTAAGACGCTGTCTCAAAATATATATATATATGTGTGTGTGTGTGTATATATATACTATATATATATATATATTTCCAGGCATTGAATATTTCTACAATATCATTTTTAATGGCTATTTAGTATTTTATATTATTGATTTATTGTAACTTAATCCAAAATACTGTTAGCTGTTTAGTTTGTTGGCAGTTTTTTTTTCTTTCTTTTTTAGAAACAATACTTATTTTACAAACAAATCTTATTCACATTTAAATTACTTTCTTGTGATAATTTTAGAAAAGTGAAATTTACATGTAAAGAGGATATTTAAATTTCAAGGCCTCGGATTTGTATTTAGGAAATGATCCTCAGTAACCTGAACATATTTGCATTCTGATTACTTAGGAATAAACATATAGTTTAATTACTACCTATAGATAAAATTCAAATCTAATTGTTTTAATTTGCTTCTCCATAAATATTATACTCTTAAGGTTTGATTTTTCTTTTTTTTCCCCCAAACTGCATTCCTATATGCTTTGTCCATTTTATGCTGGGATAGGCGGCAGTTTAGTAATTGATGGCAGCTTTTTACAGACTAGATTGATTTTTTTCATAAATTTACATCTTGCCTCTCAATGTTATAATTTTTATTGGAAAATGAAGCCTTTAAATCTTATGTAGCCAAATCTGTAAATCGTATTTTTAAAGATTCTTCCTTGGTTAACTTATGCAGAACGAAAGGTTTTGTTCAATATAATGTAAATATTCACTAGTTTTTATTGCTAGTGTTGTTGTTTAATTCAACTCATTAACCCAATATTTTTGTTGTATATAGACTTAGTTGAAGATCTAGCTTATTTTCCCCACATGAGTAACTAATTGCCCACTTATTAATTTATCTGCTCAGATTTGTAATGTCACTTTATACTACAGTGTCACATAATTTCTCATAAATACTAGCGCCTGAAGGACTCTTTATTCTGTTTTGTTGGCTTAGCTCTCTTTCCTTGAGCTAGTATTTTATTGTATCCATAAATAATATTTTGAAAATGTTGATAGGCCCTTAAAAAGAAGTATATTCAGTGCTTGTAGGACTTAAAATTAGAAATATTAAAGTTTAGTATATATTAAATCATCCTTATTAGTTGTAGTTTTCTAATCCTCTCTGTCTTGTTTTTCACCACTTGGTGTTTGCCTGAGGATGATGTGTCTCGTATTCTTGTGTTTCTATCAGTTTTTTAAATGTATTTGCTTTTTATACATTAATGCCATGTTATCTGACATACAGACATTCAGGACATATTTTTATAGATTGTACTTTTATTAATATGAAACAATCCTCTTTATGACATAATATCTGTGCCTTGAATTCAACTTCTTCTGATATAGATATTGTCATACTCTTCATTGTTCTGACATATCTTCAACTTTCCTCTCACTTTTCATTTTCTTTGTATTTTGTCTTAAATTGTTTCTTGTAAGTGTTACAGTTTATTTTTATACAGCAAATTTGTCTTATAAGAAGAGAATCTAATTATTGTGCATGTGTTATCCAAATTAATGTATTTGTCTTTTCTACTTCACTTTATACTCTTAAAATAATTAGTAGCACTTCTTTTGGTCTTTTGTCAAATCGACTGCACTTTCTTATCACTCAGTAAGAGTACAAGAGAGGACAGTAGCATATTACAACACAAACAGCAAATAAACAGGAACTTCCAAAGTTAGGTCATGGTATGTTCTGGGCTGAAACCTCATTTATGAACCTATTTGTTAAAAAGCTGGACCTTTGACAAACCGAACACCTAGGTGTTAGTGCGAATTATTTTTCATATCTTTTATTCTATTCCACTATCAGAGGTATCCATCTAGTGCATCTCTACTGGATTGATTAATCTTTCCTTGCCTCCCTACTCTTTTTCTGGTATTTGCCAGTTCAGCACACATGAAACTAGAATTTACAGGTGCATTTTTGCCAGTGTTCTTCCTATGTGGAGTCTTGCTACTTTAGAAACACTTATCCCAGGATGCATCAGACCACTGTTAAAGCCTAATATGTCCAGATACTTCCTAATACTTTGATTTCTCGAAGGTATACCTATGAATTTTAAAAAAAGTACTGGTTCTGCCCTTTCTCTGGCTGACATGTCTCATGTGTCATATGAATATACCTCAGTATACTGACTCCGTGTTAAACTCAGCTCTGAGGTTGGAAGGAGAGAGAGAGAGAGAGAGAGAGAGAGAGAGAGAGAGAGAGAGAGTGTGTGTGTGTGTGTGTGTGTGTGTGTGTGTGTGTGTGTGTGTGTGTGATTCTACTAGCTGTGATTCTCATTACGGCTTCCAAAATCTCATAATTAGTAGACAATCTTTGAAGATTCCAGCAACGGTGTGCTCTCATTCTATTTTCCCCTCGCCCCATTATTTAGTGCACTTAAGAAAATCTTTTTCTGAATCTTTAAAGGTATTTTACTGAATAATTCCTAACCAAGGTTCATTTTAGTCTGGGTCTTGGCTTTCTCACTTCGTCATTATTTCTGGATGACTGCAAGAGCTGTCTCTTCATATTTTCTTCTCCTCCCAGCCCCGTCTGCCTAACACACGGCTGTCAAGATAATGTTCCTGAAGTTTCTAGTAGTTTTTATTCAGTGTGTCCACTCCAGCTTAGCACAGAAGTCTGCCACCATTTGGTTTCAACCTTTTTGCTTGATCCTTCTCTACTGTAACCAGACTGACCTACTTGCTGTGTTCTAAATATTCCTGTTTTTCTACCTCTATGATTTCAGTTGTTGTCTTTTTTTCTTTTGAGACAGAGTTTTCGCACTTGTCGCCCAGGCTGGAGTGCAACGGCGCGATTTCGGCTCACTGCAAACTCTGCCTTCTGGGTTCAAGCTATTCTCTTGCCTCAGCCTCCTGAGTACCTGGGATTACAGACGTGTGCCACCATGCCTGGCTCATTTTGTATTTTTAGTAGAGAAGGGGTTTCTCCCTGTTGGTTAGGCTGGTCTTGAGCTCCTGACCTCTGGTGATCACCCGCCTTGGCCTCCCAAAGTGCTGGGATTACAGGTGTGAGCCACCGCACCCGGCCCAGTTGTTGTCCTCTTGAGTTCGAGTGTAAGTTCCTTCTTTCTCCTTCGCCTTTGCCTACTATTAACATGCCTGTCTAGACTTTGAGGCTGGTCTCTGCAGAGCCTACTTCAGGAAATGTTCCTGACTTTTCTGCATGTGACCCTGCTCTCCTTTGCTGTTTGGCAGCCCTCAGTTCTTGTGTGATTCCTGTCTTTCTCCACTTAACATTAGCATCACTTGGTTACTAATCTATTCCCACCCAGTGTCTCTATTTTCTGCCCTAGTTCTTGGTACCCTTTTACAAATAAGTTTAGTTGAAATTGGGACATCTGAAAAGTTTGCCCAACTATGAACATGAGTTGCCATGTGATTTGGATAGTCATTTAGCCCTCGGTGCTTCTGCACAATGCCATGTAAAATGGAAGCTGTGATGGAGCTCATCAATCTACTTCCAAACGGTGTGATTTTTGCTCTTTGACAGACTTTCATCAAAGTATTAAAATACATTTTCCCTCTTCTACTTTATTAGCTACTGTCTGGTAACTTTTCTGCTTCTTCCTAGAGTGGATTTTCCAGAATTTTTCCACTTTTCCGTCATTTCAGTTTTCCTTTCTGCCCTACTTAGAAATAGTAGCATCACTCCAACATAAGAACTTTTGTAAACCTCTTTTTTAGGACTGTGATCCAGTAAAGCTCACAGGTTCTCAAAGATCTTATCAAAAATGTTGAAGAAATGAATAGTCTAGTCATTAAATTTGAAACTTGACTTTTATGTGAAAAGTCAAATAATTTGCATAAGTAATAGCATTAGAAATAATCTTTTCCTGACTTTATGTAAGTGGAAACACTGGAGTCGAGATGTTACAAAAGGTTATCTCCAGTTCCAGGAAGATGACCCCATACTCATGGGTCACCTACTTCCACTCCTGTAGCCCATGATAAAGTGAGTCTCCATGTTTGATAGTGTTTGAATGACTTGATACTTTCTCTTTTATACTTCCTCCATGCAGGCTCCAAGGAGTCATATATTTTCACAATTTTTTTTTTCCTGTTTGGAAACTTTTGTATACTTTTTACCTTCCCTTAGTGTGTAAGTTACTTCCCTTTTCCTCTCTAGGTGCAGCCAAAGACTCTTTACAGCATTTTTGGTTCTCAATCCTATTTTCCAATTAAAAAATGATACAGCAAATGTTCTGATGTATAAACCCCATTGTTTTTCCTTTGGTAACATTCCAACCTTCCTGCAGGTTTCAGAGCTTCCTGTCATGTTAAGGTTTGGGTGTTGGCTATGTGTATTTTATCAAAATTCAAACCGGTATCTGTTTAGTTTGTAAATGGTAACTTGATAGTAATCATAAATGCTAATGTTAACAATTATTTTCCTTGTATGGTTATTGATGAAGGAGGATTTGATTTCAATGTGTGTTACTTTAGAAGACTTGATAAATTGTTTCTGATTAAATGTCCTCTCTTCAATGAATGTATTCCCTGTGAAGGGAAGTGAAAATTGAGAAAGGACAGCAATGTTTGTTGTGACAGGTAGGATTTGTTTTAAGTGCTTCCTATGTGTTATCTTAGTTGGTGCCATATGGCATTTTTAAGATAAGAAGATGGAAAGAAAGGAGTTGGGAAATTCTTTTTATAACTACTTCTAGCTGAAGTGTACTTCTAGATGGGTTGGATAAAAATATACTTCTAGCCGAGTTTTATAAAAATATAAAAAGGTAAATCTATAGTGAGTCTGTAATTGTGTCAAATAAAATTATTTTTCTCATTCTGGTTTCTATACATATATAGACAGATGACAGATTTCTTTCAGAAACACTTTCAAAAATTTTTCCAAATTAGCTCTTTCACTTTGTTCGTCAATATTACATAATAATTTGAGAATGGGGAAGTGAACCTTCACTCACTTTATGTACAGAATAACTCTTCTTTGTTCTAATAGTTGTTTGCTCTTTCTGCTTATGTGAAGATGTGAGAATTGAGAAACTGAGACCAAAAACCTGTCTGCCTTGAGACTCAATCCTTTGTTTTAATGTTTCTCAGTGTATGGAGACAACTCACTTTAGAATCATCAGTGATATTTGTTGTATTCCTGGGTAGTTGCTGAGATACACTAAACCACAGTCTCTTGGGGTAGTGATCAGGAATCTGACTTAAAATAAGTAAGCAGATTGTAAAACCAGAAGCACCACAGGTTTAGTTTCATTTTAAAAAGGATATTTCCATGTTCTATTTTCACCTATGACTAAGGGCACAGGAGGAATTCAGTCTAGAAGTGTCTGGAAATTGTGGTAGGACTACATATTCAAACAGGTTCTGTGGATGGAAAAATTAGTTTGTGTGTCACTGTTCACTTGAAAGGGAGGTGAGAACTGTTAACAGTATTAATTGAATGACTTTTATATGCCAGGTATTCTGTCAAAGTGAATGGCAAGCCCCAGGGTCATGGGCTGTGGGATGATAATCCTAAGAGCAAGGACATGTAGGTCCCTGGCTCTTTCCTTGTCTGCCATTGTTTTGGGACACTGAATAGAATAAATAACTTGAAGGTGAAGTTAGGGTAATTTTCAGACCTGGCTCCATCACTTACTTGGTCTAGTTGCTGAATCATTTTGTTTATATCTGTATACATGTCTAAAATGGGGGTAACCACAGATTCTCAGAGAATTAAATGAGATGATACATTTACGAAGCTCAGCATCATGTCTGTCTCATTTTAAGCCCTCAGTCTTAGAGAAGAACAGGAAAAAAAAAAGACTATTGATTACAGAAACCTAAGAATTCTGATGAACCAGATGATATCAACTAACATAATGGGAATAGACAATCAGTTTATGCAACTCTCCTCATTGTAACATCGTTAGCAGGTCATCTTCATTTCATCATAACAATTTAAAGATCAGCAGATAGTCAGAGATGGAAGAGAATCCCTAAATTTTCACTCTGATCTCAATTCAGAAAGGTTCATTCTATGGGGTTTTATTTATTTTTTTAATTATTTTACTTTAAGTTCTGGGATACATGTGCTGAAGGTGCGGGTTTGTTACATAGGTATACATGTGCCATGTATATAAGTACAGTTTGCTGCACCTATCAGCTTGTCGTCTAGGTTTTAAGTTCCACATGCATTAGGTGTTTGTCCTAATGTTCTCCCTCTCCTTGCCCTCCGAACTCCTGACAGGCCCTGGTGTGTGATGTTCCCCTCCGTGTGTGTATGTGTTCTCATTGTTCAACTCCCAGTTATGAGTGAGAATTGAGATACACTAAACCATAGTCTGTAGGGGTAGTGATCAGGAATCTTACTTAAAAATAAGCAGATTGTAAAACCAGAAGCACCACAGGTTTACTTTCATTTTAAAAAGGAAATTTCTATGTTCTATTTATGAGTTCTATATTACTCAAATGTGGCATTTGGTTTTCTGTCCCAGTGTTAGTTTGCTGAGGATGATGGCTTCCAGCTTCATCCATGTCCCTGCAAAAACAAACAAACAAACAAAAAACCAAAAAAACCCATGAACTCCTTCTTTCTTATGGCTGCATAGTATTCCATGGTATATATGTGCCACACTTGCTCTATCCAGTCTATCATTGATAGGCATTTGGGTTGGTTCCAAGTCTTTGCTATTGTAAATAGTGCTGCAATAAACATACGTGTTCATGTGTCTTTATAGAAGAATGACTTATAATCCTTTGGGTGTATGCCAAGTAATGGGATTGCTGGGTCAAATGGTATTTCTGGTTTTAGATACTTAAGGAATTACCACACTGTCTCCCACAATGATTGAACTAGTTACACTACCATCAATGTGTAAAAGTTTTCCTATTTCTCTGCATCCTCACCAGCATCTGTTGTTTCCAAACTTTTTAGTGATCACAATTCTAACTGGCATGAGATGGTGGTAATAATTGTGGTTCTGATTTGTATTTCTCTGATGACCATTGATGATCTTTTTTTTCATATGTTTTTGAGCCACATAAATGTTTTGAGAGGTGTCTGTTCATATCCTTTGCCCGCTTTTTGATGTTTTTTTGGTTTTTTTTTCTTGTAAATTTAAGTTCCTTGTAGATTCCGGATATTAGCCTTTTGTCAGATGGATAAATTGAAAAACTTTTCTCCCATTCTGTAGGTTGCCTGTTGACTCTGATGATAATTTCTTTTGCTAAGCAAAAGCTCTTTAGTTTAATTGATTCCTTTTGTCAATTTTGGATTTTGTTGCAAGCAATCGTTTTTGGCATTTTAGTCATGAAGTCTTTGCCCATGCCTGTGTCCTGAGTGGTATTGCCTAGGTTTTCTTCTAGGGTTTTCATAGTTTTAGGTTTTATGTTTAAGCCTTAATTCATCTTGGTTGATTTTTATATAAGATGTAAGGAAGGGGTCCAGTTTCAGTTTTCTGCATATGGCTAGCCAGTTTTCCCAACGCCATTTATTAAATAGGAAATCCTTTCTTCATTGTTTGTTTTTGTCAGGTTTGTTGAAGATCAGATGGTTGTAGATGTGTGGTATTATTTCTGAGGACTCTGTTCTGTTCCACTGGTTATGTATTTGTTTTCATACCAGTACTATGCTGTTTTGATTACTGTAGCCTTGTATTATAGTTTGAAGTCAGGTAGCATGATACCTCCAGCTTTGTTCTTTTTGCTTGGGATTGTCTTGGCTATACGGGCTCTTTTTCAGTTTTATATGAAATTTAAGGTAGTTTTTTTCTAGTTCTCTGAAGAAAGTCAATGGTAGCTTGATGGGAAGTTCTCCTTGAAGAAGTCCTTCATGTCCCTTATAAGTTTTATTCCTAGGTATTTTTTTCTTTGTAGAATTGTGAATGGGAGTTTGTTCATGTGTCTTTTTTTTTTTTTTTTTTTTTGAGACGGAGTCTCGCTCTGTCGCCCAGGCTGGAGTGCAGTGGCCGGATCTCAGCTCACTGCAAGCTCCGCCTCCCGGGTTTACGCCATTCTCCTGCCTCAGCCTCCCGAGTAGCTGGGACTACAGGCGCCCGCCACCTCGCCCGGCTAGTTTTTTGTATTTTTAGTAGAGACGGGGTTTCACCATGTTAGCCAGGATGGTCTCGATCTCCTGACCTTGTGATCCGCCCGTCTCGGCCTCCCAAAGTGCTGGGATTACAGGCTTGAGCCACTGCGCCCGGCCTTGTTCATGTGTCTTTATAGTAAAATGATTTATAATCCTTTGGGAGTTATAAATTACTCTGGGCATTATGGCCATTTTCACAATATTGATTCCTCTTATCCATGAGGATGGAATGTTTTTCGTTTGTTTGTGTCCTGTCTTATTTCCTCAATTGAGCAGTGTTTTGTAGTTCTCCTTGAAGAAGTCCTTCATGTCCCTTATAAGTTTTATTCCTAGGTATTTTTTTCTTTGTAGAATTGTGAATGGGAGTTTGTTCATGTGTCTTTATAGTAAAATGATTTATAATCCTTTGGGAGTTTACTCATGATTTAGCTGTCTGCTTGGTGTATAGAAATGCTTGTGATTTTTTTACATTGATTTTGTATACTGAGACTTTGTTGAAGTTGCTTATCAGCTCAAGGAGTTTTTGGGCTGAGACAGTGGAGTTTTCTAAATATACAATCATGTCATCTGCAAACAGAGATAATTTGACTTCCTCTCTTCCTAATTAAATACCCCTTATTTGTTTCTCTTGCCTGATTTGGACTGGCCAGAACTTCCAATAGTATGTTGAATAGGAGTGGTGAGAGAGGGCATCCTTGTCTTGTGCTGGTTTTCAAAGGGAATGCTTCTAGTTTTTGCCCATTTAGTATAACATTGGCTATGGGTTTGTCATAAATAGCTCTTATTATTTTGAGATATATTTAATCAATACCTAGTTTATTGAGAATTTTTAGCATGAAGGCATGTTGAAGGCCTTTTCTACATCTATTGAGATAATCATGTGGTTTTGTCATTGGCTCAGTTTACATGATGGACTACATTTATTGATTTGCTTATGTTGAACCAGCCTTGCATTCCATGGATAAGGCCGACTTGATCATGGTGGATAAGCTCTTCAATGTGCTGCTGGATTTGGTTTGCCAGAATTTTATTGAGGATTTTGCATCAACGTTCATCAGGGATATTCACATGAAATTTTGTTTTTTTGTTGTGTCACTGCCAGGTTTTGGAATCAGGATGATGCTGGCCTCATAAAATGAGTTAGGGAGGAGTCCCTCTTTTTCTATTGTTTGGAATAGTTTCAGAAGGAATGGTACCAGCTTCTCTTTCAACCTCTGGTAGAATTTGACTGTGAATGCATTTGGTCCTGAGCTTTTATTGGTTGGCAAGCTATTAATTACTGACTCAATTTCAGAACTTGTTATTGGTCTATTCATGGATTTGACTTCTTCCTGGTTTAGTCTTGGGACGGTGTATGTGTCCAGGAATTTATCCATTTATTCTAGATTTTCTAGTTTATTTGCATAGAGGTGTTTATAGTATTCTCTGATGGTACTTTGTATTTCTGTGGGATCAGTGGTGATATCCCCTTCATCTTTTTTCATTTTGTCTATTTGATTCTTCTCTCTTTTCTTCTGTGTTAGTCTTGCTAGTGGTCTATTTTATTAATCTTTTCAAAAAACCAACTCCTGTATTCACTGATTATTTGAAGATTTTCTGTGTCTATGCCTTTCAGTTCTGCTCTGATCTTAGTTATTTGTTGTTTTCTGCTAGCGTTTGAATTTGTTTGCTCTTGCTTTTCTAGTTCTTTTAACTGTGATATTAGGGTGTTGATTTTAGATCTTTCTCGCTTTCTGATGTGGGCATTTAGTGCTATAAATTTTTCTTCAAACACTGCTTTAGCTGTGTCTCATAAATTTTGGTATGTTGTCTCTTTATTCTAATTGGTTTCAAAGAACTTCATTATTTCTGCCATAATTTTGTTATGTACCTAGTGATTATTCAGGAACAGGGTGTTCAGTTTCCATGTAGTTGTGTGGTTTTGAGTGAGGCATGAAGACAAGATTAGAGAAAAAAGATTAGCCTCCAAGAAATATGGGACTATGTGAAATGACCAAACCTATGATTGACTGGGGTCCCTGAAAGTGATAGGCAGAATGGAACCAAGTTGGAAAACACACTTCAGGATATTATCCAGAAGAACTTCCCCAACCTAGCTAGACAGGCCAACATTCAAATTCAGGAAATACAGAGAACCCCACTAAGATACTCCTTGAGAAGAGCAACCTCAAGATACATAATCATCAGATTCTCCAAGGTTGAACCGAAGAAAAAAATGTTAAGGGCAGCAATAGAGAAAGGTCACGTTACCTACAAGGGGAAATCCATCAGACTAACAGTGGATCTCTCTGCAGAAACCTACAAGCCAGAAGAGAGTGGGGGCCAATATTCAACATTCTCAAAGACAAGAATTTTCAACCCAGAATTTCATATCCAGCCAAATGAAGTTTCATAAGTGAAGGAGAAATAAAATCCTTTACAGACAAGCAAATGCTGAGGGATTTTTTCACCACCAGGCCTGCCTTACAAGAGCTCCTGAAGGAAGCACTAAGCACAGGAGAAAATGGTACCAGCCACTGCAAAAACATGCCAAATTGTAAAGACCATTGACACTATGAAGAAATTGCATCAACTATTGTGCAAAATAACCAGCTAGCATCATGATGACAGGATCAAATTCACATATAACAATCTTTAACCTTAAATGTAAATATTCCCTGGATTATGCCTTAGTTACATCCCAAATGTTTTCATATATAGAGTTTTATTATTCTGTTCTAAATATTTTTTATCTTTCTTAGTTTGCTTGGTTATCATAAGAAAATACCATAGCTGGGTGGATTAATCAGTTAGGGTGGCAGCAAAGTCACTATCTTGCTGTGTTCTCACATGACAGGCAGGAGGGATCAAGTGCTGTGGAGTTTGTACTTTGAAGGGCACTAATCCCATCATGTGAGTCATACCCTCATGACCCCATTAAAACCTAATTACCTCCCAAAGGTCTCATCTCTGATTACTATCACACTGAGGGTTAGGGCTTCAACATAGGAATTTTATGGGGATACAATTCAGTCCGCAGTACTATTCTTATAACTTTTTATTTGACTTATAGAAGTTTTATTTGAACTTATTAGAGGTTTCAAAATAATATGTAATCATTTGTTTTTGTTTATATTGACATATACATATTTAGCTATATATATGCATTTATAAATTTTATAAAGCATATGTTAAGCTGATTGTTTTATATCTTTTCTGCTTTTTTGGGTTTGATTTGTCATTACTAAATGACATGTGTTTAGATTTCCCACTAAAAAGGAAAACTTGTCTATAATTTTTGTTGTGGTTCTGTCATTTTCCATTTTCTATATTTTATGTTATTAGGTGGTCATATGCTCAAAGTTGTTAAATTTCTCAGATTATTTGAACAATTATGCATCTTTGCATCTGTTAATGGTTATTAATTTTAAGTATATTTTGTTAGCTATATACACGGGTAAACCAGCTTTTTTGTTAATATTTATATTAACATTTTTCCATTCTAACATCTTATTCTGTGTACTCTACAATTTTTTGGTCTTTGTAAATCATGTTTAGATAGATTTTTTTTCTCATTCTATTTCTCCGCCTTCAGTAACATGTAATTTATCTACTCTTTTCCCGTTCTTACAATATTTACTTGAGATACATGTACAAGTACACTTAACTTATTGAAGCCAAAGTTTAATCAATATGTTTAATGTTATCCATCCAGATAAAAGACTATGGCACTGATTTATTTATGTATTTTTTAAGAGACAGGGTCTCACTATGTTGCCCAGGCTGGTCTTGAATTCCTGGGCTCAAGTTATCTTCCCACCTTGGCCTCCTGTAGTGCTGAGATTACAGACATGAACCACCACACCTGGTCAAGACTATGTTGGACACTTTAACTGAGATTTCCCTGATCCTGATATATGTCATATTTTGGTCCATATTTTATTTCTATTTTGTTTTTCTTTTAACCCTACTCCCCAGGGATTGTTACTGTTATTCAGACAATTTTGTTGTGTTGACTTAGCCACATGTTTTTCAGTTTCTTATTACATCTCGGATCCTATGTATAAGGCTTTTATTTTTCTTCTGCCTGTGAAACGTCTTTTAGAAAGAGCCTATTGGTATTAAACCCTTTTAGGGCAGTGTGCTGAAATATGTTGGTTATACTTCTGTTCTTATGTGGCATCCTTGTTTCTGATAAGACTTTTTTTCTTAGTTAAAATGGGAATTTGGTTCTAGACTCTTAGAGTGTGTGTGTGTGCGCGTGTGTGTGCATGCGTGTGTGTGCATGCAGGTTATTTTCTTTTTGCTGAGCTGTTAGCTTCCCAGATTTTTATAATGCAGCTTCCTTAAATGAGTAATAGAGATGAATTGACATAGATGTTTTGTGTTTTGAAAATCTTTTGTGTTATGTATATCTCAAACCAAAGTGTGACACTTTTAATTCTTAATTTGATTTTCTAAAGACATTTTGTTCATGATATCATTATAAAATACACAACGAAGTAATATCTGAATTGAATTGATATCCCAACTATGATAGCATGTATGAAAATAATGATTAACTTCAAAACATAGATTTTTCTAATTTTATATGTATTAATAGAAACTATTTGACTCCTTAATACCTACAAGATATAAGCTTCTAAAATAAAGCTCTTTTGGTTTGTTTTTGTGCAAAAATCCTGTTAAAAAAGTATTAAATAATGGTTACGCCAAAATCAATTACTAAAATTTTACAACAAATAGGAAAACTGCTTATCATTGAGATATTTTGGCTGCATCTTTATTTTTATACTCTGTTCTTTATTCTCCTGGCATTTGGCAGAATGCTACCACAAACTGTAGGAGACAGAGGCAGATGTGATGCTAGTGCAGCCTGTGATCTGTAGTGAGTTGCAACCTGGGCAGATATTACTAGTGACGGTACTTGCCTAGTTTGCCTCTTTGGCTACCAGAATCTCACAATTTTGTTTGGAGTTCATTGTGTTGATACCTCCAGATACACTAGTATGAAAAGAAATTACTTTGCAACTGTGTAAAAACTGATATCTAACAAAATATTACTTGAACGTTCAGTCATACATTCTGTAGGTAACTAGAGCATGGATACACACATGCATGCACAAATAGGAAGTTCAGCAAACTTGAAATGGTGTTCAAAATGTTACTACTATTAGCATCTAATATTTCTTCACTAAGGAGTTGGTGACACACTTTGGCAGATATATCTCAGAAAAATATATTTTATTCTGGTGCAGTTCCTATTATTATTTTTTATTTCAACCTCATTCTATATTAGCCTGTGTTCCAATTTTGAGCGTGGATGATTAATATTGTTAGCAAACATTTCTTAGTTCTCTGCCATGTTTGCTGAAATCAAATGATAAGGCTGTAATTTCCTTTATTTCTCTTTCTAAGCAGATACTCTGCAGAGTGATGGCTGTGTGTTTTTCCTGCATGGCTCACCTCTTCCTGGATGGTGTTGGTTTCTTTTATCTTTTAGCATTCAAATCTACCTGATGGAACTCTTTTCCCAATCGCTTTCTATCACTCTACCAGATGTTCTTCACTACTAGTCCCTGTCTCAGTTCTTATGTCATAAACCTGTAATCCTTCTCAAAGAATATCAGTGATTATGTCCTGCTAATTTTATTTGCTATCATGCTCTCATTATTTTTTTGGCGATAGTCTTCCTATAACCTAGATAAAAGGAAATGGTCATTTCAGAGTGAGCTATTCAAAATGCAATTCTGACCTTATTCCTTGGCTTACCCTTAGAACACCTGACGAAGAGATATTAAAAAGAAAGAAAAGAAAAGAAAAGAAAAAAAAAGAAACCTAAACACCACAAGTCAGCCCCTGCTTGCTTCTCTGGTGTATTCTACTCTTTCTATCCTCACCAACCTTTGCATTTTATGCTGTCATGCTTCTAAAATATTATTTTTTTTTACCACCTATCAAACTGCCTATAATTATACAATTCTTTTGTGCTTAGAATGTCCTTTCTGCCCTTTTTCATCTGTCTACTTTCTATTCATCCCTTAAGTCTCAGTTTAAGTATCTTCATCCCTAGGAAACCTTCACAGTGAGCTAAGCAGCCCTCTGAGTTCCAAGAGTCCCAGCCCTGTATGCATAATGTGAAAATGATCTATTTGTATTTCTTTCTCTTTCTCCAGACAACAAGCTCTTCTGGAACAAGGAATCTCTATTCATTTTTGTATCCAGGCTTTCACATAGTTTATGCTTCATAAAAGCTAAGTCTGTAATTTCTTATGCAGATCTAAATTGAATCTTTTAAAAGACTCCAAATATTTTCATCCAACAGGATTTCCAAATTTATTCACAGAGTAACTTCAAAAGATGAAAATATGATCCCATTGAGAATATTAAATAGAATATGGTGTGTACCTCAAAGGCAATGCCAAAGGGTAATTTAAAAGAAGTTTTGAATATTGCTTGCATTGGTACAGTAAACATAGCATCTCCCTCAGATGAACAAGTTGAAGAAGTAAACAACCGTTTGGATATATGTTTGCTAAAAAACATAAAAATCGTATATTTTAGTACTCATCTTCTAAAAGTAATTGTACCGACTTTCAAGTCTAAAGAAGTGTGACTTGGAGTCTGACAAAGTAGAGCTCCAATAGAACAAGACCAAATGGAGAAAAGGGCAAATTTAATTATTTAAAAATCCATGAATTATGATCATAATAAAAACCATGAGTGTCCCTGAGGTTGTAATCAGTCTAACATCTATTCTTGAAGCCTTTTCCTTTTCATCTGCCTTTTGTCTTTTGTTCTGTCTTTTATCCTTTTATATCCCCTCCTGAATATCTATCTGTGTATCTATCTTAGCTGTACTATATCTCCTACTTGAGCAGGTGTGACATTCCCTACATTTAAAAAGGGATTTGTTTAAGAGGACAGGTACACCTGCAGCATGTTACTAAATGAAGACTGAAAAACTAGTGAGAATGTAAATCATCCAACAAATTGTGCATCATTAATTCTTGATGCCAGCTCGATGTAGGAGAACAAAAATCTGTACCTCCTACCAAGTGTGCTGTAAAAATTTTCAAATTTTTTTTGATAGATCTGTGTTGCTGTGAAACACACAGGACCCCAAGCTCTTAAAAATTAAAAGCGTTACAGAGGATGAACTTAATGATAGCAGGGGACATTCTTAGTTTTCTTTTGTATTTTACCAGAGTACATACATTTGCTGGTAAGAGGCATGGTTCTCAATTATCTAAAAAAAATGAAAATAGGACAAAATATTTGACAAAACTAGAAAAGTTCATATGAAACTGTTTTTTCTGACACCTAGGAAACCCTCACTGATGTGAAACAATTGTGCCCACTGCCAGATTTGTAGATTTCTGGTGCTGTTCTGCAGCTGAGTGTTTAGTGGGAGAACTGCTGGATCAAAGCATAACTCCCTTGAGATAGAATGACACACACATTTTGTGCTGCAAAGACACAGGAATTTTGGTGTGTGTGTGTAATTGTCTGTTCATCTTTAAAGGGACTGAGTTTTCTGAGGCTACTGCTATATGATCCTACGTGATTGGTAGTTGGGAAAAATGAGCTAACTAGTTAATTTCTATAGATCGAGTAGTTGTCGTGTGGCTTTTCTGATTTTTAAATATTTTATCTAGTTATATTGATTGGGGTTGATTACCGAAGTTCTCACATAAGACATCCATTGTATATTGTGGGATGTATAGAATCTAAGAGTGTGCCAAGTAGTGGGTTTTCTTGGTTTAATGCCTTTGTATAAAGAGAAAACACTCCGGGTTTTAGTAAGAAATAACCTCTCATTGACTTTAAGCTAGTTTCCTTAAACTCAAACCTCATTACTTAAATTTTCATAGGACTTACACTGTCTGTGGGGTTCAGTTCAGGGTCTTTAATAAGAACTCTTCTCACATGAGGAAACTAAAGTGAAAACAAGCTAATGAATCTCCAAATTTTATCCTGAAATGAAAGCAGATGCACGTTACTGCAAAGCATATCTTTCCTTGGTCCTTACTGAAGTTGCCTTAAGGAGAGGCATGGAAGAGGCCACTATGGCAATCCCTGAACAAAATCATCTGTTATTTTAAATGGAAACAAATTGGGCGTATCCCACATGAATGGCTTTCTTTTTCCCTGCAATACAATCTTGACATATTACAGCAATATCTTGAGGAGTTTATTTTGGGGATTAAGTACAAATAGCAGTGCAAACCTGCAACCATAGTCTAGTGCCCAAAGAGACCATATTTTGTGTTGAAATAATACACAATAGAGAAATAAAGCTGAGTGAGTGGAATAAAATCCTTCTTTAAGAAAAATAATCTGTTCTCTGAGTTATTAAAGTTTTCAGCCTCCTTGGTTTTTGATGAGCTTATTTAAAATCTATGGGGGGAAAATTAGCAGCTTAAAATGCTGACAGCATGAAAAAACAGTGAGAAATACTTGATTCTTCAAGGACTCCTTCCTTCAGCCCCCAAATAGTTTGATTTTTCCTATTTATCTCCTTTGTCTTTTGATATAAAGAAGAGAACCCTTTGAGAGGACAATTTTGAGGTCTTAATCCATGCTTCTCTCCAGTTTATCTTTTACATTCAAAACAAACACCTTTAAAAGAATCCTTTTTAGTCTGGGAGAGCTAAATGCTAAGCTTAGGTATCAGCAGCTAATTAGCTTCACATCTGGGGGTGATTGTCAATGAACTCTATCTCCTGAATATTTATCTATGGATTTTTAAAGAAAAATCTATTTATAGAAAACTGGAGCTTATGGAATATTCTTGCATCAAGTCAGTTCAACAGGAAGGATGGTGTATGTTGGTCCATCTCAAAACTGTCTTACTGTAGGTTCAAATAATAAAACTCATTGTCTGCATTGTAATGAAAGGATGCCATATTGATCTCATGTTAAATGTTGACTTTCATTTCAACATCTTAATTGGCTTCTACTTTTGAAGAAGTTTCACTTTATGCTCTGCAAATCCTGCGCCAGCTCTAACGTTCTGAAATCTCAGCATGCGTTTTCTTTGCTTGTTGGTGTCCTTGTGTGCTCTCTGGGGCTAGGAAAGTGTGCTGCCTGTGTTTTAGGAAACACCCAGAAGTGGTGAATTGCTACACATAAGAACCTGTAATTATGTCGTGGTGGGACTGCATGCCCTATTACAGACCTGGTTATTGCATAGGGTATTACTGTACTGCTTTCTCTACCACCATCACTACCTTTGCCAAGGCCATTGTCAGTATCTTCATTGCCTCCTGCACATTTTACACTGCTGCTTTGCCAACACCACCATCACCTGTGCCAGTGCTGACTCTCCAACCAGGACTGTTGCTGCAGTTTCCAACGCTGTCACATTCCCTGCCACCCCAGCAGCTGCCTTCACTAGTGCTGTTGCCAACACTGTCATTAGCATCAACCCTGCTGCTGTTCTCTTCTCATACTGAGGGGCCTGTCTTCTTTTTCTGACTTTGACAGAAAAGCAAAAATCAACATCAAACTGAAAAACAAACTGGAACAAAATTGCTCCCTGGGGTTCACATAGCCTCATTACTATTGTTCCTACTATTTCTCTGAGCTGGAAACTGAGAATTCAGGGATACTCAGGATTTTAAAGTTTTTTTTGTTTGAGATAGCATCTCACTCTGTTACCCAGACTGGAGTGAAGTGATATGATCTTGGCTCGCCGCGTCCTCTGCTTCCCAGGTTCAAATGATTCTCCTGCCTCAACCTCCCAAGTAGCTGGGACTACAGGCACACACCACCATGCATGGCTAATTTTTGTATTTTTAGTAGAGACAGGGTTTCACTATATTGGCCAGGCTGGTCTTGAACTTCAGATGTCAAATGATCCACCTGCCTCGGCCTCACACAGAGCTGGGATTACAGGTGTGAACCACTGCACCTGGCCTAATCTCAGAATTTCTATAATCCTCTGACTAGACTTTGGCCATGCTTTCACACCAGCCTGTGGGAAATTGAGGGAGGATAAGTACAGAAGAGAGACTCAGAAGAACAACCTTACCATCGAATGAGTTCAATTAGTCCCAAATAAGCTTGAGATATGTATTTATCCAGGAAACAGGGCCTTTGATATTCCCTCCACTGATAGAGGTGCAGGAAAAAAGGAACAGAAGGTGGTAGATGTCACAACTATGCCCAGGAAGGGTTCAGGGAAAAATACTATGCTCAAGTAAAACCAATCATTCTTGGTGATTGCTTTCTGGGAGAAGAGTGTGACATTCGAACTCAAACTGAAATTTTCAAGTTGTAAAGTTGATGGAGATATTAACAACAGTAGGAAATCCAGAAAGAGGAGCAAGTTAAGACATACGAAGAGCCAGAGTTTAAATCTGTTAGTTTTTTGTTATCAGTGGAACTTAAGGGTAAATATATCTAGGAGGAAACAGGAAATGCATGGAGAGGCTAGGCTGAAGATAAAAATTTGGGAAAAATTTAAACAGGTGATGGCTATAACCGAGAGTGAGCAAAACTTAATTTAGGGAAGATAAAAAAGGGAAAATCTGAGCAGACAAATGAGGACTTCTGTATTTATGTGGAAGAAGGAAGGACACAAGTGGGCAGAAGAGAAGAGTAAGAATAATAGAGGTAAAGTTGAGATTGTAACATCTTGGAAATTATTAGGGGAGGAGAAAGTTTCAAGAAGAATGGAATGGCCATTATCAAATCATGTGTAGGCATCAAGAGTGATAAAACTGTATTTGATCATTAAAATGTCACAATTCATTCTGAGACTGCTGGTTTATTAAAGTAGTGTTGACCAAACTCCTATTACAAATAGTTGAAGAGTTGAGTTGACTGATCTTATCCACTTGTATCATATATTACTCTTACAAAAGGTTTCTCAGAGTGCTTCTTCAAGGACATGCTGTCAGGTTATAATTGTATGAGTGTGCAAAGATGACAGCAAGAAATTTTTATTGCAGCATTGTTTGTAATAGAGGAAAATCAAATACGTAACTGAAATAACCAATACAGAGATTTGGTTAGATCCTCATCAGTCAAACAAAATACAACCATTTTAATGAAAAAGATTTACTTTAGTTGACATGGAAAGGCATATGTGATCAATACTGGTAAACAAAACATACATTTATAGTATGTGACTGTATTAGTCTGTTCTCATGCTGCTAATAAAGACAAACCTGAGAGAGCATAATTTATCAAGAAAAAGAGGTTTAATGGATTCACAGTTCTATGTGGCTGGGGAGGCCTCAACAATCATGGCAGAAGGCAAAGGAGGAGCAAAGTTGCATCTTACATGGTGGCAGGCAAGAGAGAGCTTGTGCAGGGGAGCTCCCCTTTATAAAACCATCAGATCTCCAGAGACTTTTTCACCATCAAAAGAACAGCACAGGGAAGACCCACCTCATGATTCAATTGCCTCCCACCAGGTCCCTCCCACGACATGTGGGAATTGTGGGAGCTATAATTCAAGATGAGATTTGGGTGGGGACACAGCCAAACTCTATAAGTGACCAATTTCATTAAATATATTTGCATATATATTTTTGGACACCTTAAAATGATGACACTGTTTATCATCGGATGGTGGGATATCAATTGATCTGATTTTTTTCTCTTTAAATTTTTGTATTTTCTATTCTTTAAGTGAAAAATGGCTACCACTTTTGTAATTAAAAATGGGAATAAATGCAAGAAAGGATAGAGAAAATGGTGACTTTACATGACTTCAAGGTTAAGGAAAAGATTTGAGGCTGGAGAATTGGGCATGGGTCTAATAAAGAAGAAAAGGAAAGAAGATCAAGGGAAAAACTTAAAGATCAAATGAGAGGCATAAACTCATTTTCTGAGCAAGATTTCAGAAAATGTGCAAAAAGCTAGGATCACACGAGGCTTTATTCCATAGAAGGCAAATTCTGAAGTGGAAGGACGAAAAAGATAGGATGGCTAAATGTATAGAAAAATGTGTACATAGATTAAAAATTCAGATAGCTCAGGTTGGATGGACTACTGCACCTTTTAAAGAAAATGTCAAGGTGAAGTCTGAACTAAAGGTAAGAGGATATGCACGGGGAGCTGAGGAAAATGCAGAAATTTTTGAACAATCACAAACATGTAATAGTGACACAGGGAGGAAAACAATGAGGGAAGAGTGTCAGGAGTCCAGCAGCAATGGTTCAGCTTGAATTTGCAGTGTAAAATTTTGTTTTAATTCCCATTACGTGTTAATAGAGTTAAAGCCAACCTTCTAATCTATGTCAGCCTTAGAGTCCATGAAAGTTAAGGAACACTTCTGCACTAATCATGAGTGATATTGAACTGTAATTGATCCAAGCAGTGTTTGGGAATTAAAAAAGAAAAAAGTCTTGACAAAGCTAGGTGGAAGCATAGATACAGTTACTCATGTACAGAAACTATCTGTGTCATCACAAAATGCATTTTCAAGGACATAAACACAGTCCTGATGGCAGGCATTTTATTAGGCCACTAAGTTCTTCAAATTTTCTATGACTTTAAAAATCAAGCTTGCCTGACTGAGTTTTCTAGCCTTCTAGCTTTTCACATGCTTGCAACACTTTTATTAGCTTGAATTAGGGCTGGCTTTGCCTTATGCATCCGGAAAAGCTGATAGAAAGGTGTTTCTCCTGCTCTTCCTAAGGGATTCAGGTTAGAAGCTTCACACAAGGGCTTTTTCAATATTTCTGAATTATTTGAGAAAAATTAAGCTGATCTAAATACATTGATAGGCAGTTAATCAGCTGGTGGTACACTTTTTCATTTCCTCTCAGTTTAAATGCACAGAATTGCCTTGGAAGAAGTACTGCATTATGGAAGAGCTAAGACTGATCGTCCAAAGTCCATTCTGTGTTGTAAATGGAAAGGAGGTAGAGAAGGAAGCATAAAGATTAAAGAAAAGATGGAATGACTTTTTTTCATTCTGTCAAATGACTGTTTATATTGGGCAATACTGCAGGCTTGTAGGTTCAGCTTGAAAGTTCTTCAAATCAGAGGAGCCATTTAATAATATATAATAAAGAACAGTACAGGCAAGTCATTTATAAAAATGAAAACATTTCATATCTGCTTTTTTACAGAACAAGTTTCTCACTTCTAGGATATGGCTGTTTTTTTGTTTTGTTTTGTTTTTCCCCTGAGATCAGGGGAATATGAACTAGGGGAGCTCCACATCTAACAAATGAAAGACAGCAGAAATACATCAGTTTAGTTTGTTCTGATGTATCTATTAAGCTATAAATAGGCAATTACAAAGATGTATTTATTTGTATCTATGGCAGTTATCGATCCCTGATTATAATATTCTGCCAATAAGATTATAGTATAGGCTAATTCGAAACTCTAACCACTTTAAATCAGAAGCACTTCTAGTTCCTAGCAGCAATTTTGGGCTGCAAATACAAAATACATTTTTTTTACACAGGGTGCTCATTTATTTTAATCAAACTCATTAATAAAGGTGGTGTTGCAATAATAAGTCCTGTTTTAATTTTGGTTACTTGATGCCCAGAGTAAATTGACTTTCTCAAGTCACGAGTAAATTTGAGCAGCTAGAATAATAAGCAGTTCATTTTGGGATGGCAGCATGTCCATCATCACACCCTCTGGTACTCCCTGCTAACTTTTGCATTTTGTGTAAGGATAGTAGTGAAAGAAAAAGGAATAGGAAGCAGTAAGGTGGGACAACATGTAAAGATGTTAAAGGCTTCAGAATTGTAAGACAGCCCAGGCTCAAGGTCTCCTAGAGCAAGTTAGTTTCTTTGAGGCTCAGTTTTTTTGTCTGTAAGATAGGGTAGCAATTAGTAACTGTGTTAAGATTTTTGTTTATTTAACTCCCATATGAACGCAAACCTTTATAGGATGTTATTAGGAAAACTAGTTTGTAAAATTGTAGAATAGTAGCTGTCACTATTAAAAGGTGATGTCTTTATCGTTTTAAAGTTTTGAGTGAATTTAATTTTTCCTTAGCATCAAGGCTACCAGACAACTTTTTTTTTCCCCCCATTAGAAAAGCCCCTTTCCCAGCACTTTGGAAGGCCAAGGCGGGCAGATCACGAGGTCAGGAGGTCGAGACCATCCTGGCTAATACGGTGAAACACGGTCTCTACTAAAAAGCAAAAAATTAGCTGGGTGTGGTGGCACACGCCTGTAGTGCCAGCTCCTTGGGAGTCTAAGGCAGGAGAATCGCTTGAACCTGGGAGGCAGAGGTTGCAGTGAGCCTTGAGATCGCGCCACTGGACTCCAGCCTGGGCAACTGAGCAAGATGTGAGACTCCGTCTCAAAAAACAAAAGAACCCTTTAGTGGTAACTGTGGCTTATGCAGCAGCATTATAAATACAAGCTCTGTGGTATATTGTCAGAGGGGTAGCTGTCAGAGTCACTGATGATTCTGGGAATAAATATGGTACTTGTATGGAAGGTTCTTCCTCCTTGTTTTCTAAGTTTACTTAACTGGAAAAAGAATCAGTCATTTTTGTTTTTATTTACCATGATTTATCCCAATACTATTCACTTATGCTTGAAAAATATCTGCTTTTTTCCTTATAGAACATCAGATAGTTTTCAATCAACAGGTTCGTTCTTTTATTCAATAAACATCTGTAGAACACCCATTCTCTGTCAGGTACTGTGTTAGACACTGAGATTTAAGGTTTAATTGGAAAGTCAGAAGTGTAAACACAAAATGACCACAGCCTGTGGAAGCAGCTGTAATATACCTGTAAAAAGACTCTTTAAACCAGGAATATATAATAGACTTAGGAGTTTGAGCAAGATTCATGGATGCAATGACATTTTTCTGGGATTTAAAGATTGAGTTTTTAAAAATTAGGAGAAATGTGAGAATAGTTTCTGAAAAAGTGGAGTATATAAAAAAAATGATATGCATGTCTTGCAAGAACAGGGTTGAGCTGGAGGCCATTATCCTTAGCAAATTAACGCAGAAACAGAAAACCAAATACTGCATGTTCTCACTTATAAGTGGGAGCTAAATGATGAGAACTTATGAACACAAAGAAGGAAACAACAGACACGGGGGTCTATTTGAGGATGGAGAATGAAGGATGCGAGGAGGGAGAGAAGCAGAAAAAAAAAATACTAGGCTTAGTACCTGGGTGACAAAATAATCTGTACAGCAAACCCCTGTGACACAAGTTTACCTGTATAACAAACCTGCACATGTACCTCCAAACCTGAAATGAAATTTAAAAAAAAAAAAAAAAACAGAAAAAAAAACATGATGTGCTCACCAACGCCAAGTAATTCTTTTGTGATGAGTATGTAGGATGCTATGAATTTACTGAAGTGTGAAGGGATGGTAGGGATATGAGCATGAATTATACTTAATAAAATAAAATTAACTAGTAATTGATAAGCTACCATGTATTTAGTTTTAGGATCTTGATTCCCCTGAAACCAACAGGCTTCAGTGTTTTTGGACTTCGATATAGGATCTTATAAAAATTAAAAGCTTTTGACTAAATACTAGGCGTATTTGGTTTATTTTGCTCTTAGTTTGTAATTTAGAGAGTAGGTTGGGGCTTACCCAGTAGAAGATATGGGTATAAAGACTCAATAAGTAATTGGGGTTACGTACTGAACATTTCTGTCCCTCCTAAATTCATAGGGTGAAACCCTAACTGAATGTGATGTTATTAGGAGGTGGGACTTTCAGTAGTTAGTGAAGTCATGAGGTTGGGGTCCTTATGATTGGTGTCTGCCCTTATAAAAGAGGAAGTGAACCCAAGATGTTTCTCTCCCGACTATATGAAGATACAATGAGAAGATGATTATCTGCAAACCAGCAAGAGTGCCCTTACCAGATACTGGATCTTCCAGTGCCATAATCTTTAACTTTGTAGCTTTCAGAAGTGTGAGAAGTCCATGGTGGTTGTTTAGGCATCCAGTCTATGGTAATTTGTTATAGCAGCCTGATTTGCCTAATATAACAGGGTACACGTGGTCCTCACACAATTATCATCATCTAGCTACTATAATTGGAATCCAAGCTCTGCCCCTTACTGTGTGAGAATGGGCTAATTACTCAACTTCTCTGAGAAATGTATTGAATCAACCAATATTTTTTAGTTATTTTGGCATGCAGTATTCTTTTCTTGAATACACCAGTGTATGATGGGGCTGGCTTGCCTGAGCTTTGTGAGAGCTGATGAGCACATCTCTTCTCAATGCTCTGTTTAGTGATGTTACCTTGGTAGCTTTAATTGGACATAGTGGGAATATTTACACCACAGAAATAATCAAATTCTGCATATCAGATTCTTCTTCTATACAGTGAGCTTGTTTACAATGACACTATGAGATCCATCTTTGTATTACATAATCTACTAATTAATGTTTAATTCTTATAAGCAATAAAAGAAAAAAATTGATTTTACTTTTTCTTTTTTTTTTTTTTAAATCTCTTAGGGCAATGTTGTCACTTACCAGTACCAATTTGGATCTAACTTGAATTTTTCTTTACATGCTGTTTGATTTTCAAAAAAATAGTTTCATTCAGGAAAATGTTTACTTAAGATGCAAGAATGTGTGTGTGTATATGTGTGGGTGCTACTTTAACCAGGGATTGTTTGTTTCCAAGCAAGAAGAATTCAATCTAGCTTAAATGAAGGAGTAATTTAATGGAAGGGGGGGGGATGGAACACTTCAAGACAATGAAGCATACCTGTGTCCTATAACACACAAGGGATGTGGAATGTGACTGTCATTATACTTGTGTCCCAGGGTCTGAGGACCGAGAAGTTGTTCTTCCCATCTTGCTCTGTTTTTCAAAGAACATGTTTTCCAGTCTTTGCTTTTCTCTTGATACCTGTGCCATTCTTCTACATATCTTTGATGATTGGTTTTCTCTGCTTACCCATCATAACTAATGTGAACCAAATTTTTTCAGTCTTCAACTATGTGTGCATATGCCGTAAGTATCTCCTATCTCTCTCTCTGTCTTAAATGTGTTGAAACTCTTGATAGAGAACGGACTGACTCTATCCAGATTGTGGATATGACTTTCTTGAGTCAGATTCCCAATCCTAGTTCCATCAATATGGTCACAAGGTCAAGGTTCTGTAATATAAATTCAGATATCCAAACTCACACTTTCAGGGAGGCCTGCAGATGGGGGCAGTTTCTAGAGTAGGGGCCATGGTTTCACCCCAAAATGTGTTTACTACAAATTTAGCTAAATAATGTGCTCTCTTATTGGAATAATTGAAATTCTGATTTCTTCTCAGAGCACATTTATGGGTTAATATGTTACACTTCTCTCTTCCTATTTTAGCAACCTGTGCAACTATGAAAAATAACTGATGGTCATACTTTGTATTCTTTCCAACAAATCAAATTATTAAATGATTTACATGATTGTCATCATACATAAGAAATGTTTTCATTTATTGCTTTGAAATGCCTTTTATAGTCTAGTATTACAAAGTGACCTAATTAACTGAAAAACTATCTAATCAACTCTTTAAAAATCCATAAAGCTAAAACGTAATAAACATAGTAACCCAAGAAATAAAATATAAATTAATAATATAGAGCAGTGGGAAACATATCTAATAAACATTATTAGTTCAAAAATAGAAATTTCATATTCCTAGTACTAATACTTTGCCAAATAATAGTTCTTTCTTGCTGATAGAGATCTATTTGGACTTATTTCTCTGTTGGAGTAAATGTGAAAAACAGCCAAAATTTTCTAAGTTTTCTTACCTCGACTTTTATCATTGACATTGTGAAAATGTCATTTTCTTCTCCTAGTGGGGCCACTCAGGAAAAGCACCACAGCATGGACCCTTTCAGAACGCATTTCCGAGGGTTGGCCAGAGGAGATGGGGATGGGAGGCAAACATTCCAATAAGCAGGTTTCTTTCGTGTTATATTTATGCTAGTCTCATCAGTGTTTTACTGCAGACAAAAGGTCTTTTCAATCCTTTGGATGTTAAAATAAGAGGGTGGGGGGAGATTACACACACACACACACAGTTGGAAATAGTGCTGTTTCTGCATAACGAAAGCTGTAGAGGCAGCCAAGCCATCTGCTGGTGCACCAGGGGCCAGGCTCAGCCACAGAGTGTGAGTGTATCTCCTGGATGATGGCAGACATGTGAAAGTGGACTTGAAGGAATGCAAGGGACTAGCCCAGGCTTATTCTCTTCCATAGTTTGTTAGGTGCGTATTATGGCCCCTAACTGCATGCTGCCTGTGACCTTTGAAAAGTCACTCCATTCCATTAGGAACTGATAAGTTTTTCACAGGCAAGGAGCCCTCCTTTCCCTCTGCAGGGAAACACAAAGCGATTATGATGGCATTTGACTTGGATGCTCTCCTGCTGAGAGAAAGGGTTTGCGATCCTGGCATTTAGGGAGAGAGGAGGACAAAGTGGGATAAAATATGCCAGAAAGAGCAGTGAAGCAGATCTAATATTTCTCTAAGGAGATGTTATTATGTATTTTCCAGAGGTGGATTTCAGCTTGGGTGACACAGACGGCTGCCTGGAGTCCTTGACACTCTCCTCCTGCGGCTGACTGGGGAGTGCTGTGCTCCAGGTGCTGGTAGAAAGCCTCTTCATTCTGGCTCCGGGGACCATGGGGAGGGATGGAGTCTTTCCTATCCAATAGCTGCTGATGCGAGTGGTAGGAGTTTGAGCCCAAGAGACATTTCTTTTCAAATTCGTTTCTCATTACTAACTTTCAAGAAGTCATAGATGCTATATCTAAAAATGTTTGTTTAATGCTCAGAGTTGCTGCTCTGTGAGGAAACAATGGAAGTGGGATTTTGAATGTTAGTGGAGAGGAAAGAGGAAGAATCGAATAATTAAATTTGTTCTTTTTTATGCTTTTTCAGAAAAGGGAACAAGTCAGAAGCTGTTTGTTTTTTTCTACTCTCCGAAATAGAGAAAAAAATTAGAAATGTGTCAAAGACTAGGATGTAATTCTTTTATTTCTCTTCAAGTTACATGATACACAGAACACAGAAATGAATTGTGCAGTTGCATTTGAATGCATTGATTTAACAAATGTTTCTGATTATCCACTAAGGGCCAGGCACTAGGTGAGTGGTGAATAAATAAGACACATGGTCAAGGAACCTATCTATATTTTCTGTAGATACCTTTTCCATTTACAAAATTACCCAGGCAACGTAAATAGAGGTTGTGTTGGGAGAGGTAGAGGGTGCAATTGTGGCATTTGGGATGGGGGTTGGGAGTTCTGAACCTCCAGTGGAGTCAGGAAAAGCCTCCTTGAGGAACTGGTGTTTCAGCTGAGAGCAAAGGGACACTGTGTTGGTGAGTTAAAGAGGAAGGAGGACAGTGTTCCTGTCAGAGGGAGCATGTATGAAATTTGTGAGCCAAGAGGATGATGCATTCAGAATCTTTGGCATTGAGCCTACTCAGGAAATCGTGGGAGAGGCAATAGATGCTGGCTGAGGTCCCATTAAGAGATTTGGATTTTATCCCAAGGACAATGGGAAGTTGCCGAAGGGATTTAAACAGGGGTGTGACATGCCTGGGTTTTTTAGAGTATCATTCTAGCTACTGTATGGAGAACGGCCCAGACTGAGTCTGAGAGGCTGTTACAGTGGCCGAAAAACCAAACGACAGGGGTCTGTGCCAGGTGGCTGTGATACAAATGAAGAGGCAGACAGATTAAGCAGATATTTATAGGCAGAATTGACAAGCATTGGTGCCGTAGGAGGTGAGAATGGAGATGACTTCCAAATTTTCTGGTTGACTCCAAACCCTGCAGACAGCAAATTAGATGGTTTACAGTCTTATTCGTTGTTTTGCCTGTACCTGGGATCATGTTCAGATCACTGCATCCATTTTCTCCTTTCTTGTATTTTTTGTTTTGTTTTGTTTTAAGAGATGAAGACTTGCTCTGTTGCCCAGGTTGGAGTGCAGTGATGTGATCATAGCTCCCTGCAGCCTCAAACTCCTGGGCTCAGGCCATTCTCCCACCACAGCCTCCTGAGTCGCTGGGACTACAGGTGCCATCTACTGTAGACAGCTCATTTCTTTATTTTTTTTTTATTGTAGAATTATAATGGATATAATAATCTGATGCTGTATGGTACTTTGCGTATCTTCGTATTTAGTCTTTACAACATACTTGTTGATAGCCATATTTTAGAGATAAGGAAGCAGGTTTATAGAAGTCTTAAGTAACTTGCTCATTTAACTGGTCAGGTCAGGTCTCCTTAATTGCAAAGATTTTGTTTTTTTCACCACAAGAAATATATTCACAGCCATTTCATGTTTGGAAGGACGTATTAAATAACAGAATCCTCATAACCCATTTCTATTCATCTCATTTATCCTCACAATCAACCTGTGAGATAGATATTGCTGTGTTCCTCAATTTACAGATAAGGGAAAATTGGCACAAAGAATATACAAATCTTGCTCTAATTCCTGTAATGTGAGGAGACCCTGGAGTTGTGCTTCCCAGCCTCCAGAATTCAGTCTCTTAACAATTACCTAAACTGCCAACAGTAACATGTTGAATAAAGTTGTCATGTTTTACAGACAGAGCTGTGATTCTCTACTGATCATTTCAATACCCATATGATCTAGTAGAGTGCATTGCAAAGAGCTTAGGTGGAAAATGTAGGTGTCGTTTTGTCCACAGGGTGACAAAAAGGTTACATTGTGTGTGTTCGAGCATGTAAGAGTGTTCATTTGAGAGACAGCTAAATAGAATTTGAAAGTTTAACTTTTCAGAGGGCAATCTTATTTTGCTCATTTTACATGTGGTCAGCGGAATCTCTTGATAACCCTATATACTGATGACATTGGATGCCATGAGTGTTGAGAAGGAATATATATACTGATAAGAACAAAACTGAGATAACTTGAGAAAAAGGAAACTTGAATATATTTATCTTAAAGAGAAACAAGGCATTTCATAAAAATAAATTTGAAATTATACTATGAGTATGACTTGCATGAGTCCAGTAAGCTCATCATTGTTTGAGAATAAATTGGCAATTTAGGAACTGGTAAGAGCCTTTATGTGCTTCCTCAAGCTTCATGCCTAGTGCATCCCCAGAACTGTGGTTGGAGAGCATGGGCTCCTACTCTGTTTATTATTCTCCTAACTAGATCCGTTCTCAAAATCTGGCTTCTAGAATGGGAGAAAGGTTGGAAAGGAAATGAATTTATGTAGAATACAGTTTCTACTTGCAGTCTATTCCCCATCTCTCGTTCACTCACCTACTCCCCCTTTACCTAGCTTCCCCCTCGTTGATTCTTATGGAATGATTGCTTTAGCCTATGGTTCTGGCAAAGAGATATTCAATACTTCCCAAGGAATAACCTTTCAAGGTGCATCCACCCATTCTGATGGGCTGTAAGAGTAGTTTACTGAATAGCACTTCAGTGTCTCACCTTCTAAAATACCTAGTTTATGGCAAGAGGAATCAGAAGCAGAGGTTTTCAACTGTTCCTTTTCTTTGCCGTTTGTTTCAACTTTATGGCTGGTGAATATAGTCATATCATATTGTGGCTGCCAGTGAAATGGGATATTGATGCAGATCACTGCAATCACAAGACAAATGGTACAGTAGAACTAGTTTATGGATGAACTTCCTTACAGCAGAGACAAATCTAAAAGCACTAAAAACTGTGCCCCTGACCCAACAGAGTAATAGAGTGTCTTGAAGGGGGGTGGTTAGTTTTTTGGGAGTGATTTGGGAGGGTAAGGAGAATTTTTTTCTCTGCTGCCTGCATTTTGTTTCTAGCAACATCAGGGGATGATACATACCATCTTTATGTATTGTAGACATTAATGGGGAAATGAATTATTACTCTTTGACAAAATGTCTTGCAATAATATAATCTGATGATTGTATCTTGTTAAAAATTTTTTGCTGTTTGCTTGTGTTTTTGTTTGTTTGTTGTTTTTTGGTTTGTGTTTTTGAGCTCCTGGTATCCAAACTGCAGGGTTTCTTACCTACATATTCTAAAACAGTTTGCAAGAAAGACAATGGGTTGCAATTAGCTGAAAAGTAGGACACAGGAAGAAATGGAACAGGTGCTAAGCAGTTAATTCTTGCCTAACTTTCAGTTTGTTTCTAGAATTCCAAAAAGCAATTTATGTAATAGACAAACTGGCTAACGTGTCACTTCAGCACAGGTTTTGACCACAACATGACTTGAAAGAACAGACTATGACCTCAGCTTAAACTGCATACGAGCACGTTCTGAAAACCAACATTCATACATTCTGGCTTATAATACTCCCAATACATCTTTACACACTGTTCTTTCTTTAGTTACAAACTCTTTAAAAATATACTGAAGTATAATATTAAAAATTTATCTTGCTATTACATTCAGATGATATCTTTATTTCCAAACCTTATCACAGAATCTGTCCTTTACAGATGTTTCTCTTACTCAAATACTTAGATTCTCTTTCCTTAAGGCTCTCTCTCTTTCTATTTTATCCATCAGTTTATGTATCATCTTCTCTTATGTCTCTCTCTGTCTTGTCACATATTCATAAGGTGATATGTGTACACACACACACATACTCCCAAACAGCAGCCTCACTGTTAATAGAGGCTCTGGTAATAGAATGTGCAATGTCCATCCACATAGGACAATAAATGGCTGAATTAGATTAGTACTCTTTGGCCCTTAACTGTGAAAGGAAAACATCACCATGAACTTCTTTACTTCGACTGGTTGGTTTTCACCCTTCTTTCCCTGGACATCTTTTTTTCTTACCCCATGTTGGGGAAGCTAAATATCAGCCCTTTAGTGAGCCCATAGGAAATACTAGATATGAAATAGGAATGTCTCCACTGCTTTCTTCATCTCAGTACAAATGAAAGGGATGTGGGATGAACATTTGAAAGGAAAGCACATTTAAATGTCAATATATTTTCCATCTCCTTTTAATTATCCCTCTTCTTTCTCCTTCTCCATCTGTCTTTAACACATAAACAGGCATGCTCATTTAAAGTGTTATTTCACTCTAGGAGGTAATTTTTAGGAATATGGAAAATTGCTGAAGGAAGGGAAAAACATTAGTAAACCTACATTCCGATTAACGTTGTCAATGATATGAGTTGCTCTTATTTTGAAAGTGGAAGTGAGAATCTCAAGTGTGAAGCAGAGTTAGATGCTCATATGATTTCCTCATAATTCCTTCTCTTTTAGAGAGAGAATATCGGAAGAAAAAAAGAAAAATTATGTAAGTAAATATAGTAGCATGCAAAATCTACACCTGCCATATATTCAGATCTTACTGTGCAACTTAATAACCTCTGAATCATAAAGGAAGCAGCAAAACTTAGTCTGAATATGTACAAATGGTGTTAACCCAACTTTGTAAGTGTAAGAAAATATTTTTATACATGCATAACTACACTAGGTTATTCTTACTCTTTGAAGTTATTAACTGATATTTTAAAAAATTAAAATGCTACAAAAGCAGGAACTTGTTTTATTGTCATTAGCATTCACAGCTTCAAACAATGTATGTAAATTTGAAGAAAAATGAGAAGCATATCCTAATACAGCGATATATACTGTTGCTTGCTGTAAGAGGAATATATAATGGAGTATTTTCAAGGCTGCTTTTAATTTATTCTCAGTGGAAGCTTTTCTCTATTAATTTATCAATGCAGTTTGCCAATTTGAATTTGGACTTTTTTAGACAAGAAATGCTGTGGCTTTTCTCAAGTGTTGGAGGAATAATCTTCCGAGGCACATGATAATAATTATGATTTGTTACTCACTAATGCTACACAAGAGTTTACTTTGTTAACCGAATGAATGCAACCAAAATGTTGAGTACCATTACTATCAGAGATGCAGTCCTCTTTTTTGGGGAGGTTATTTTTTAACCTTTTTTAAATTAAAAAAACAGTTTCAACTTTTTAGATACAGGAGATATATGTGCAGGTTTGTTACATGGCAGGCATAATTTTTACCTTCATATTGTTATTTTTCTGTGCTGAGTTTTCTGAACACAGAGATTATATATATACAAGAAAGAAAACCAAATTTTCTAATTGCCCTAAATGTGCAATAGAAATCATCTACAGAGGAAAAAAAAAATGAATCCAGCATTAAGCCATTAAACTGTACCTAATAGGCATTTATTCAATGGGCCTTATGAATATGAGTCGTGCCCCATTTAAAATCTAACTGAAACGATTGTGCATTTCATTAGTGAAGATAATTATCAATTTGTTCCTTCCCCCAAAATCATACATGTATGAAAACACTGTTAGAAGGTATACAGTACTTTTAAGGAAGGAAATAAAGATGACCTATTTAAGTAGGGTCCATAGAGGAACATTTGTTTCCCCTTTCTTTGTCTTTTTATTTTTATTTTTTTTAAGAATTGAGACTTCAAAAAATAATGCCCAGTTTTATCCCACAAATTCAATGTGAAATAATTTATTTTTTCAGTGCATTCAACATCAGTTTCTTAATGTTAAAAACAAACTCAAGAATACTCAAATGACTTATAAATATGAATATTCAGTATCTCTGTTTACACAGAAATGGGATGTCTTCAATCCCTAAATCTGTGGGTAATGAGGAGGAGGATCAGTGTTATTGTTCTAGGTTTATAACCGGCTGTGCAACTTGGGAGAAATAACTGAACCCCTCTGGGCTTTCGTGGTTAATTAAGAGAATTCGAAGATTGATAGACTCTCTTTCAGCTTAGAGCAATTTTATCATTCTGTTGTAAAAACATCAGTTCTGTACTCAAGCATATATCAGTGTCCAGAAACTAATTGCTCAGTAATTTCTTGTCTGAAGAACTTTATATTAATTTCCAAAATAATGGCATCTGCAAAACATGTTTTTTTTGGTGGTAGGAGGGGTTTGGATTAATCGAAATCTAATTCTATTAGATTTTTTGAGAATTAAATGTCATTATCTCCTTGATCCAAAATGTAATAATACATTAATACTTATTGAGTGCCTATTATATGCCATGTATGGTGTTCTATATGAAGGCTACAATGCTGAGCAGTGCTGACCTTGAACCTGCCTTCATGGCACTTACAGTCTAGCAAAGAGACAGGTATTAAAGTGTAATTCTATCATTAAACCCTAAAGTTTAAGTCATAAATCTTCTCAATTTAGTCCATTACTGGAAACCACCAAACCAAACACATGCAACAAATATTTTTTATAAAACAAAACATACCTTCGTGCTCATGAACTGGAATGTCCTCAGAGTCCAGAGAACGGTGAAAACATTTCCAGATTCTAGGCTTTGCCTAATGGTATTCTGTTTATATGGCAGCCTTCCTTAATCCTCTTTTCCTTTTTTCCTTAATTTCTAGACTTCAACCTGTTTAAACAAAAAGTGTACTTTTATTTCAACTAAGTCTCAAATCCTCTTTCCTGCCCTGTTCCTCAAATCTGTAAGATAAAGCATCATTTTGTTTTGGGTTTTGTATTTTTTTCTGCATACAAGATTTCCATAAGATCAGTCAACACTCTTCAATATGGATGATTTCTTACAACTTGTCTTCAATGCATTTTTATTCAAAGAGACAACCTTCCCTCTGGAGCCAGGAATGGGGGAAGACAGAGCTGTCTGGTGGGTGCCTTTAGGTCACCAGAATAACCATAATAATGGATATGCAGTTACAAACTGAAATTTTAAGTATTGTGAATTTTTTTTCAAAAATTTTTCAGGGAAGACTTAACTGAGAAGTGATGAAATCATGGGAAAATTGGAAGCTGGTGTGACTGCAGCAGCATTTTAAAGAGAGGGAAGCTGGACATGGTGGCTCATGCCTGTAACTCCAGCACTTTGGGTGGCCAAAGAGGGTGGATCACCTGAGGTCATAAGTTCGAGACCAGCCTGGCCAACATGGTGAAACCCCATCTCTACTAAAAATACAAAAATTAGCTGGGCATGGTGACCTGTGCCTGTAATCCGAGCTACTCAGGAGGCTGAGGCAGGAGGATAGCTTGAACCTGGGAGGCGAAGGTTGCAGTGAGTAAAGATAGCAGCACCACTGTATACCAGCCTGGGCAACAGAGCCAGACCAAAAAAAAAAAAAAAAGAAAAAAAGAAAAAAGAGGGAGGGAGGGAGGGAAAGAAACCTGAGAAGGTTTTTCTTAGGAAAATACAAAGTAGTCCATAAGGATAATATTTACTCCCACAAAGTAAGATTTTGATAACAAAAATAGTATACACTAGAGCAGACAAATTTGCTGTTCTTAAATTACCTCTTGGTAAGTTTCGTATACACAGAATGGGTAGGAGAATGCACACAAACATAGATGTACACGTATTCACGACTGAATTGTTTGTAATAATCCTAAATCTGAAGCTATTACCAGAAAGTTAAAAACAATTAACAATAAAGAAAAAGGCCAATATCCCTTTTAGTTATCAGAGATTTAGTTTTAAATATGTGCGGACTTTTTTATATGTAAAGTATCTTTAAATTTGAATTATTTCATATTCACAAATATCGACAATAATTACATCAGATAAAAACAAAACGTGTAGGAAATTATGACTTCTAATAACAAGTTTCACTTCTCTTCCTCGGTGCTGTTATCTTTCCATCCCTAATTCCATGTGAATGTTTCCCATGTTTAGGATTAGTGTTCTCCCCAATTAGTGAGGCATCCAAAATGGCTTAGGGAAAGCACATGTAATTTAGTTTTGATATTCTGTTTTATTCAATTACATTTTTTAATGCTAGGCTTCAAGGATTCAAAATGCCTATTTTACAGTTGCTTATTTTGAGCTAAAAAAGTACCACATGTAAGTTAAAAAACTTGGATTTTGGTAGTTTTACTATAATTGTCTTCGAAGTTTTTAAGTTGTTTTTCCTTGCATTTTTCTCTTACATGTGTTTTGCATACATTATCAAAGGCAGATGCAATCAGAATATTAGAATTATATAGCAAATGCTTGTGGAATCTGATGTTTTTCCAGTTGATTCAATTTTTGCAAAAAAAGTGCGCAAACACCATTATAAATAAGGAGAGATGTGTACCATAACTGCTGGCATCTGGTTCCTAGAATAATGTCTAGCACTTAGAAAGTATTCAGTAAGTATCTGTTGAGTAAATGAAAGTCACATCTAGGTTTTCTGTCTCATTCTCTCTCTTGTTTTCTTTTAAAATTGTAGATGTGCATGTGTTATGTGTGAGAATTCCAAAGTGATTTGGAATATTTGTCAAATTGCACAATCTCAGATTTTCTATTTCAGAGCATTTTATGGCTTTTCCTAAGTGAAAATAACAAAGCAGAAAGTAGAACACTTACTATTTTATTTGCTGAAATACAAAAGAAAATAAAAAGCACTTCACAACTGAGTGCTTTTAATGGAGACACCATGCTAAATACAGGGGCTCCTGTGTGTGGGGAACGGGTAACCCAGGGTTCCCAACTTCTTGGAGTCTTAGGTATATGAACAATGAATGAACAATTACAAGGAAAAAAAAATGTTATAAGAAAGTGGTTTGCCAGGCAATGATTGGGATACTTGAATGTGTTTCTCAGAAATCTATTGATTTGTTGGTCTTCCTTTAAATATTAATGTCACCTTTAAGGGAGGAGTTTTCCAACTTTTTTGAAGCCACATGTTTCTTAAGAGCATTTTGAAAAAATCCGTGCCCCTTATTCCTTTATAAGTTGACATTTCAACTTTCCCATTGTAAATTTAAATAGTTGTAAAGATGTAATTTTCCATGTTCTGCCAATATTTGCATTTAAAAATAAATATGTTACATCACTTCTTTACATGTCTGGCATTACCTAGAAATACTCTGATTTTTTTTTGTTCTTTTTTCATTTATTTTTTCTAGTTGACATATAATTATACATATTTACGGGGCACATAGTGATGTTTTGATACTTACATAGTAATTAGATCAAGCTAATTAGAATATTCATCATTTCGAACATTGATCATTTCTTTGTGTTGGGACATTCTGTATCTTCCTTCTAGCTATTTGAAACTGTATCTAATGATTTGATTGCCACCCTTAGCCATTAAAATAAAAGTGAGCAAACTTTTCTCTGAAATTAAGAAATCCTACACTTTTCATTTTCTCCTTTGAGCTTATAAACTTCCTTCATATTTATCCCTATGTTGTGTATTATTAAGTCTTTTATTCATCATTCCAAATTTAATTAAAATGTTCCTTTGACTTAACTACTAAAAAATTAAAGTGATTTCAATTGTCTTTAGTACACAATTGGTCAAAAGAACATAAATATAAGTGTGGATGGACTATTAAATATAAAAATTAAAAATATTTAAATGCATATCTTAAATGGATGGATATGATTTTTTCAATTAGTTTATAAATCTGTAGCAGAACATGACATATTGCTACATTGAAGGAGGGCCCATAATCAACTATGGTCCTGTTTTTTATTTTTATGGATGTAGTTGCTAAGGAATGGTGGGAATAGAAGGAATTTTTTTAAAACAACGTTACTCACTACTTTGACTCTTTTCAAGTTATATGCCAAAAATCACATAGCTACTTCTCAGCAAAATGTGTACTTAATGACTTGTCACTGACAGTGCTGATTGGATCCTCCTTCAATTTTGTTAAAAGATTTGGACACCCCTGCCTTATAGGATATTATCTGTCATTGAAGCGACTCATTTTCTTAACATCCAACACCAAAATTTCAATATTTCCTTCTAAAGTTTGGTGTCTCAGTTTTCACACACCACGATGATGATATTTCTTTCTCTTGTAAAAATAGGAAAAGAGTGATTATGAATGAGGAGGTAAGAAAACGGATTCTGAATGATGTTTTTACCTCAGGGAGTGTTCAGGCAAACCAGTTTTTGGGAAGAGTACATATGGTTAGGCAGCTTTGGAAACTGATTTCCTTTAACTGACCATTTCTACATACTATTTAGAAAGTCCTCATATGCCTCATGGGCATTTGTACCCCAGTTAAAGGCAGCTTCATTATGGTATCAAGAAAAAAGGACAACTGAATTCATCTATCGACACTTAGTAATAAAATACAGTTACTGGTTTGGTCTTTTATTGATATCACCAATCCATTATTTTTTATGTTAGAATTTGAAGTATAAGGTACATTTTACTTTCTTTATGAAGGTCCTATTGTGTCTCTTACAAGAAGCAAAATATTTTCAATGGATCAATAGAATACACAGCAAATATAATACATATCCAAAGGCATTATAGTTATAAATTCAATAAATGTGCTGTGAACACACAGGGATCATTCGGTGGCTCTAAATTAAACAGCTCCATTTATAAGATGAAGACTGCTATAAAATTGCATTTCCTATAGGAAAAGAATTATGAGATTCTATGAGTTCTGGTATAAAAGCTGGAGTAAAATGGAATATGCTTTTACCTCTAGAGAGGTCTCGCAGATATTGCAGCATCTCACAGAGAAAAGGAAACATCTTCAGATGTTGAAATCATTTCACATTGAAGGGATAAAGAGTGATTGAATCTAATTAATCTCTACCTGTATTTATATTAATGGTCTAGTGTTTTTTATAAAGAATTTCATCCCTAATAATTTATATTTGGTCCTGACACAATTTTTTGTCCTTGCTATTGAATGTGCATGTATTCACTTTACCTCTTAGGAGCTCACTTGCCTTATCTGTCAAATGAGACAGATGATTTTTAACTTCCCTTCTAGCTTGAATTGTCTTATTGGTGTATGATATTATGGAAATTTATATTTCAAATAGTAATTAAAGTAAGTTGTGGCTGATTTCTCATATCCCTAGATTTTAATATCATTTGAAACTGAAACCCCTTACTCTAGGTCACTACAAAAAAAGTGAGAACAAATCTCTGTTTTCTTGGCTTTATTAAATATTTGTTTATAGCTATCTTCTCATCTGTTTACAGCTGCTTTAGTTTATAAATACAATCAAAGACTTTATAATTACTGTCTTAAATACAAAGAAAAAATAAAATGTATAGTGTCAGAATTTCATAGGATGTAGGAGTAAATTGACTTAAATTTATTTCAGATGGGGATAGGATGTGTGTGTTTATACCTGAGATGTAAGAATATTGCCTGTGTCCAGACCTTCCCTCCCTCCTTAGCCTGGACACGTCTCCAAGACATATTCCAAAAGGGCTTTCTCCTTAAGACTTTGAGTGGCTTCTTCATTCTAAGGGAACAGATGGACATATTATATGACCTCCAAATGACAAGGCCCTGCTTTCAAGGGAAGGGGTGTTTTCAACACAGGAGGTATATTTTCAAGATTGTTTGCCAGCACTCATGGCAGTCTACTGGAGAGAGCCTTGGAATAAAAGAGTGAGTAAAATCTAAATGGACTGCTTTGTTTGCACTTTCCTTCATTTTGAAAGCACTGATACTGGAAACTAGAGAAGAAGTTATCTGTAGTTTTTGTTCCATGATGACCTTCTTGATGATCTATCTGCATTATGGTGAAGTCAACACCTTCGTGATTCATTATGTTGATCAGTGCTCTAATCAGCTCTTAGGGTGGGAATGATCACCGCTAACGTAGCTTCAGCAACATAGAAAATAAGGAAAAGAAAAGATAGCTACCAGGGATTGGTCAAACTCAGACACACCTGAGATATATCTTGGACACTCCTAGAGTTGTGGATGGAGATGGTTGAAGGGACTGCATCTTCCAAGACTGTGAAGCTAGAGTAGTACTGTTTTTATTGATGTTTTCCTAAGCCAGTGATTACCATTACCCTGGTATAGCTCAGACTGCTATAAAATTGTTGCCTAGAGTACAGTTGTGTGGCAATTGACAAAGAACTATAAAGACACAAAGGTTAAAAGCTCTCTTAATGCAAGTAAAGGATACAGGGTTAGTACCACTTACTGCCAGCTAATTAGCAAGTTGCATGGTGAAACCCCATCTCTACTAAAAAAAATATATATTTATATATATATTTATATTTATTTATATTTATATATATTTATATATATATTTATATATATTTATATATATATTTATATATATTTATATATTTATATATATATTTATATATATTTATATATTTATATATATATATTTATATAAAGCTGGGCGTGGTGGTGGATACCTGTAATCCCAGCTACTCAGGAGGCTGAGGCAGATAATTGCTTGAACCCAGGAGGTGGAGGTTGCAGTGAGCTGAGATCACACCACTGCATTCCAGCCTGGGCGACAGAGCGAGACTCTGTCAAAAGAAGAAAGAAGAAAAAAAGAGAGAGAGAAAGGGAAAGAAACGAAGAAACTTGTAATAATCTGGGCTCTTTTCTCAGTGCCTCCTGAGGGACTCTAACGTCAGTTTCCTGGTGTGATATTCCTTAGCAGGTGGCAGTGTCAAACCTACTTGAGATGTATTCTCACACAGTCTCATTAAGTTTCTCTTTCTCTTAATAATATTTAAAGGTAGAGTCTTCTGTTCCCAGCATCTGCTTTTCTGGGAGGTGTTAATGTATTTTATTTGAGCTCAAGATCCTAACTAAAGAAGTTTCATCTGTGAAAACACTAATCTCTCCTGTCCACTTACCTTTACCTTCATTGCAATAGGCCCTAAGATTTCGGTCTTGGAGAAATTGTCAAATTAGTTTATCAGTCCATTAATTAAGGCTGGAGTGGAATATGTTGGGGGAAAAATTCTATTGCGTCTTCCTCCATTTACTTTGTTTGCTTTGGACCATAATTTAGAATATAAATCCATGTACAACAAAGACTTATTTCTTACCTGTGTTAACACCTTTGCTTGCCCCTGTCTGGGTTTATTCACTCTTAAACTAACCTGATGTGTTGAATTAGTAATTCATCAAATATATGGAACATTTTTAATACAATAACAAAATGTATCAAGCTATGTGCCAGGCACTGTGCTTCCTTATAGCAAGCTCATAAGTTAGGCACTTTATTATCCTTATTTTACAGATTAAATGCCTGAAGCTTGGAGCAGTAAAGTTTTGAAAATAGGCAATCTGTTTCTAAGGCTCATACTCTTTAGTTCATAGCGTACTCTACTGCTTACTTTGCTTTCTAGCTAGAAAAAGGAAGCTAATTATATATTTCATTTTAGCTGTCCTATTTTGGATGCTATACTGAGTGTAGGTAAAAACTGAAAACTTTGCTGGTTTCAGCTATGACATTTAAAGAGCTTGGAAGTCATCATTCCTGCCCTTGCATAAAAGCAAAAAAAGCTGCACCAGTTGATAAATTAACAGGTTTTTGTAGACATTTCAGAGCAATCAGGTTGCAAAGCAAAGTGCCACCATGAAATCTGGAGAGACAGGTGAAACTAGAGAGTCTCAGCTGAGATCTGCTTATCTGGAGCAGGAGATGCTTCAGCAATAAACTGGCAGAAACTTTTAAATGGAAATTTTGGCAAACTGGTGGAGGCTGAGCGTGGACTAGCATGAGAGTGATGAAATCTTGGGGGCACCTGTCTTAGAGGAGTCCCCCACAGTGTCAAGGGCTTTGCCGTCAGGAACCCCACCAGGTTCTCCCAGGGAAATATTCTCTGGCAGGAGAAAAGAAAGAATAAACTTTGTAAAATACACAAAGAGCCTTCTCCGTAACAAAGGCTAAAGGAAATTTCACCACTGAAGTCTCTTTCAGCCTTTCAGTTTCACTTAAAGTGGTGGTGGTGTCGGCAGGGAAGGTGGGGATGTGAGGTCAATACAAGGCAGGACTTCAAGTAAATAGATAGGAAGTAGTGTAGCCAGAAACGGATATAGAGGTCTGCTGCACCACTTTGAACTGTGGCATTCACAGCCCAGAATCACAGGCCCACTAAAAGAGGGACAGTCAGTTGATTACAGACTGCTCCCTTTTTCCCATACCTTACCATCAATGCTCTAGTGCGATAAGAGTGAATCTTAGTGGAAAGAGCTGTGAGACAGACTCTGCCTAAAGAGGAATACTTAGGAAAGGCCAAAGGCAAGAGAAGACAAAAACTAAGATGCTCTGACACCTATGGCTGCAGATAAAGTACTCACAGCCCAACTATTAGCAGATTAACATAAATCCTTACATTCAAGGTGTATTTATTTTTGTTCTTATTACCTGGTATGTGCTGACTTTCGGTGAAAAATTGTAATGCATGGCAGAAGGCAAGAGACAGTCTGAAGAGACAAAGCAGGCATCAGAACCAATGTCAGATATGACAGAGTTAGTGAAACTATAAAACAGGAACTTTAAAATAACTATAATATGTTAAGTATTCTAATGGTAAAAATAGTTATCATACAAGAGGAGATGAGTAATATAAGCAGATAAATTTAAAGTAAAAAAGGCAGAAGGCAATGCTAGAAATAAAAGCAGTCAGACAGGCAATTCTTTTGATGGATTTATCAATAGACGTGGCTGAAGGGAAAAAATCAGCTTGAAATGTCAGTAGAAATTCAAAAACTGAAAAAATGAAAACAAAAACAAAAAATAGAGCAAAACGTCTAAGAAATGTGGGGCTACATCAGGAGGTGTAATATATGTGTAATTAGGATACCAGAAATAAAGAGAATGGAGCAAATGGACTATTTGAAGTATAATAGCTGAGAACTTTCCACAATTAATAACAGATACCAAAACATAGACCTAGGAAACTCAGTAACATTGAGCCAGAAAAATACCAAGAATATACATATAGCAGGTATATCATATTCAAATTGCAGAAAAGCAAAGGCAAAGAGAAAACCTTGAAAAAAGCCAGAGGAGGGTGGGGTAAAGACTTTGTCTAAGGGGAACAAGAATGAGAATTACAATGGACTTCTTATCAGAAACCATGCAAGCAAGAAGTGAGTTTGGTAAAATATTTTAAATGTTGAAAGAGAAAAGCCCACCATCTAGGATTCTGTATTCAGCAAACTTATTCTTCAAAAGTTCAGGAAAAATACTTTTTCTGAGAAACAAAGGCTGAGGGAATTCTTTGCCAGCAGATCAGTCCTATAAGATGTGTTAAAAAGTTCTTCAGGCAGAAGGAAAATGCTACATGTCAGAAACTTGAATATACATAAAATAAGGGTATTGAAGGCATAAGTAGTAATGGTAAAATATTTTAATTACTGTATTTTTAATTGACCTAAAATTTAAGGCCAGAATCAATTCTCCAAGAGCAATAATCTTAAATATACCAAAATATATGAGGCAAAAACTAATAGAATTGAAATAGTAGACAAGTCTACTATTTTAATGGGAGACTTCAATGCCCCTCTGTCAGTAATTGATAAATTAAGGAAACAGAAGATCAGTAAAGTTATACATGACCTGAACAGCACTATGAATGAAATTGATCCAATTGATATATATATAGAAGACTCCAACCTACTGCAGAATATACTCCTCAAGCTCATATGGAACTTTTGTTTTCAGCAAAGAAGACCCCATTCTGGGCAATAAAACACGTTTACCTTCACACATTTAAAACAGTAAAAATTACTTGTATGTGTTCTCAGACTACAATGAAATTAAACTAGAAATCAATAATGAAAGATAGTTGAAAACCTCCAAATATTTGGAAATTAAAAGGTACACTTCTAAATAAACCATGAGTAAAGGAGAAGCCATAAGGAAGATTAAAAATATTTTGAACTAAATGAAAACAAAAATACAGCTTATCAAAAGTTCATGGGAATTAGCAAAAACACTGTTTAGAGGAAAATATATAGCATTAAATACATATATTAAAAAGGAAGATCTAAAAATATTAATCTCAGAAAAAGGAAGTTCTAAAAATACTAATCTCAGCACCCACATTAGGGAGCTAGAGAAAGGAGAGAAAATTGGGCCTATGGCAAGCAAAGTAAGGATAATAATTACACCAGAAATCAATGAAATTGTAAAAGGAAAACAGAAAAAAAAAAAGACCAAGAGCTAGTTCTATGAAAAGTTCAGTAAAATTTGTAAGTCTCCAGCCAGGCTAACCAAATAAAAAATAGAGATAACACACATGATCAATGTCAGAAATAAAAGAGGAATCATCAATACTTATTCCATGACATTAAAAGAATAATAAAGGAACACTCAACTCTACACCCACAAATTTGATAACTTAGATTAAATGGACCAATTTCATAAAAGACATAATATGTCAAAACTCAGGCATGAATAGTCAATCTGAACATGATTATATGGATTAAGGAAATTGAATCAGTACTTAACCTTTCCAAAACAGGAAGCCCCAGAACCAGATAGGTACAGTGGTGAATTATACCAAATATTTAAAAAGGAAAGAATACCAATTCTTCACAATCTTTTTTAGAAAGTAGAAGCAGAGGAATATTTTTTGGCTCATTCCATAAGGCTAGCATTACCCTAGTATAAAAATCTGATAAAGATATCCAGAAAAAGAAAACTAAAAGGACTACCAGCAGCAATTACCGGTGAAGATGTAGAGCAACAGGAACTGCCATTCATAGTAGGTGGGAATGCAAAATGGTATAGCCATTTTGGAAGACAGTTTTTGTAGTTTCTTTCAGAGCTAAACATAGTCTGCCCATATGATCAAGCAATTTTGCTCCTAAGTATTTATCCAACTGATACGAAAATTTATGTCCATACAAAAATCTGTATGCAAATGTTTGTGCAGCTTTATTCATAATCGCCAAAATGTGGAAGCAACCAATGTGTCTTTCAATAGGTGAATGGATAAATATACTGTGGTACATTCAAAGAATAGAATACAATTCAGCAATAAAGATAAATGAGCTATAAAGCCATGCAAAGACACAGATGAATCTTAACTGATAAGTGAAAGTAGTTGGTGTGACATCCTGGAAACAAAAACTACAGAGATGATAAACAGATCAGTGGTTTCCAGGGTGAGGAGGTGGTAGAAGGTCAAATAGGTAAGTCACAGTTTTTTTAGGGCAGTGGGGCAGTAAAAGTGTTCCGTATGATACTGCAATGGTGAATACATGACATTACACACTTGTCAAAACTCATAGAATCTAATAATAGCATATAGAGTGAATCTTACAAAGTCGTTTATAAAGCTGAGGAATTCCTGTGTAGTATGCAGAATGTAGCAAAAACAATCTAACTGTATTACAAATGTGTTATATAAACCCATTTGATATAGGGGGTGAGGTGGGGAGAGAAAGATGTTGACATAAACAACTTTGGAAATGATCCAAGTAAGTTTAGTCTATAAAACAGAGTCAAAAGAAACTGTACATAAGCACTCTAGCTGCTAAAGTTGTTACCAATGGGTGTATGAATGAACTATTCTGATACACATACATATGTGTGTTGAATAACTAAGTATATGGCAGATGACAGAAGTTGCAGATAAGGAGAGGAGGACAGAATAAGTTATGTTGTAATGGATTAGAGTTGAAGGCAGTACGCACCTGTGGTTAGCCTGACACACATACAGATGGTTACATTACAGATATATTTACAGATACCTGTACATACACTAGTTAGTAAATATATCTTCATTTTGCCAGCCAAATGGGCCTAGAAACAATGACATCCCAGTAGCAACCACCACACTAGTGTTTAGATGTTGGTTACTAATACCATTTTTCATTAAAAGGAACCAGGGATCCCTAGAAAAATGTCTAATTTTAACCCTGGGGCAAGAAATTTACAAGATGAACCTAGAGCCTCTTGTAGTGCCAGAAAGCAAGGAAGTTCTCAAAGAAAACCTACAATGATGGAGACATGTCAAAGGAACACAGGAGACAATGAAAGTGTTCCCAGTTGCCAAAGATGGAACAATTTGACCTATAAAGTAAATAGTGTTTGAGTTACGCCCAAAGTGAAATATCCATCAATCCATATAAATGACCAAATAAATTGAAAGGATAATGCAGAAGAATTTCCAATAATGTATGTAGCTATTTCATGCTCAAGGAGATACAACATAAACCTTCTTTAAATGTGGGCTGCACATAATAACTTCTAAATAATACAGCATGGAAGGTGAGGAAAAAAGTAATTTTACAATGGAGAAACCTGACAAACACTGCATCATGCAGATGATCAAATTAACATCAGTAATGGTAAGTCATCTTGGTAGTATTTACCCTTGATAAGACATGATGAGAATGGCCCTTTACCCTTGTTGATATTTCTCCCAAAAACCTATAACTTCAGTCTAATCCTGAGAAAAACTTGAGATAAGTCTCAGTAGCTGAACATTCTACAAAACCTGACCATTAGTGCTCTAAACTTTCAAAGTTATCCAGAACAAGGAAGCTATGGAGATATGACAGCTAAATATAATTGTGATATCTTGAATGGGATCTTAGAAGAGAAAAAGGAAATTAGGATAAAACGAAGAAAAGCTGAAGGAAGTGTGGACTTTAGTTAATAATGTTATATCAGTATGGGCTCATTAATTTTAACAAATGTGCCCTAGTGTAACATGCTAATAACAGTAGAAATGCGGTAGGGGGTAGTATAAGTAAAGTATGTTGTATACTATCTGCGCAGGTTTTTGGAAATCTAAACTATTCTAGAATAAGAAGTGTATTCGAAAGTTAAAAAAAGACACTTGAGAATATTTTTTTAGGTTTGTGAAAATGCAAGCTTTATTCATAAGTCATCTGCCATCTCAATCATCACAATTATGAAGTTAATCAAATATATGAAGTCAGTTAAATAAAGGAAGGTTTCTACCTGAGCAAAACAAGCTGTTTCTTTCCTAATCCATGTGAGAGAACATATAAATTTATTATGAATACATTGTGTTACAAGTAAGTGCTGTTGCAGTTGATCTCCTTTAAGGATAATAGAGAATATAGATGCATACAATAGAGTATATAAATGTCTATTGTCTAGTTGTCACCAGTTAATTCTGCAGGAGCTCTAGTGTATGACAGGCACACGTGAAGCAAAGAAGATTTAAGATTTCAGGGAATGACTCTTCTGAATGCCATTCTAACCAGATTCCCTCTATCAATGGTTCTGGTGGAGCTTCCTGGGCCTTCACCTAGAAAAGATTTCCTTTCATTTATTGTATTGCTTCAAATATTTGTTCCTTTCTCTTTCTGATGTTCCCATTATAGGTATGTTACTCCTTTTGTAATTATTCCAAAGTTTTGGGGTATTCTGTGTTTTCAGTTTTTCTCTTTGCATTTCAATTTTGAAAGTTTCTGTTGACCTATCCTTAAGTTCACAGATTCTTTCCCGGGCAGCATTCAGTCTGTTAAGGGCCCATTAAAAAGCATTCTTCATCTCTGTCAGTGTTTTTGGGTTCTACCTTTTCATTTTGATTCTTTCTTAGTTTCCATCTCTCTGCGTACATAACTCATCTGTTCTTACATG